>NW_013671048.1:32317-58047 GCF_000517525.1 Limulus polyphemus
GCATACGTTTGATAATTCAGCGAATGTGGAAAGTACTTATGCATACGTTTGATAATTGTACCTGATGATGACAAAAACCTTGTCGAAACGTTGTACATTTGCTGTCATGTTAAACTTATATTAAAGTTTTTCTTCATTACCCATTTAAGCCGTCTCCAGCCATTATCATATCACATAGTGTTTTTTTGTTCAGTGCTGCCCTCTATACGCAAAATTTTTCTCTTTCCAACAGCCTCAATACTTCAACCTACCCTGTATTTAACATGGTACAGCTGTGTTGTAACATGCAAATAATTATGCAACAACCCTTCAACAATAGGAGCATGATTATTTGCTGTTGCAGCTGGCTCCCTCTATACTGTAGAATCCAATCTTCACTTCTCAATTTGGCACAGTAGAATGCAGACATTTCAAAATTTTGCTCATGTTTGCTTAGTATTTTGCATTAACAGTTTAATTTGTTAACCAATTTTCTGAGGTGTTTTTAGTTTTCTTGATTTTTATTTTTTCTACAGTGAAACTAGATACTATAGGTTGATATTTCATTGTTGAATTTTAATTTACAAATTTCAATTCACAACAACTACTACTGTACTTCAATGTGCAGTTTCTTAGGCTTCAGGCTTCACGTTTTCTGTTGAGGAGGCATCAGATTTTAGGATGTTGTGAGGTGGGGTCTATTATGTGGCCTGATGTGTCTCTTGATCACAGACCAGATTTTCTTTTCCTGAGGAACCTTTACAGGAAGATGCTGATTTGGATAGCCTGTTTTGTCCTCCTTCCGATGCCATGCAATCCCAAATTCCTACTGTGGAAGTTCCCAGACCGTTTTCAGCCTTCCTAGATATGGTTTCACAGGCTTGTTATCTTTTGTCTTTATCCCTTTTGTCTCCTTTCCTCCTGAATTCTGCTCCTTCCTTGGATTAACTAGTTTATTCCTTCTCCAGAGGTCAGGTTGCATATGAACCTGTTTATTGCTCTATTATATTCTGGAGTCAGCATGTCTCCTCTCCCTTGTCCCTCAGATACATACGAATTAGTGTACCATCATTCTGATTTTCTGTTTATGGACTCTCAGACTTTGGAGTTTTTTATTGTGACATGGGGATCTGCTCCTAATGTCACTGAAATACTTCCCAGGCCCAAATTTCCCATTTTTGTTTGCTCCTAACCAACCTCCTATCTCATATTCGTGGCTATCCACTTTTCCCCAGAGGGGATGTCAGAAGATGCTCACTCCCTCATGTATTCCATGTTGGTGCACTTATTTTTCTCAGCTCTTTTCCCACATCCATGGCTCCTCTGCTTTGGGACATCCTGGGTGTGCATGCATTTTTAGCTGATGTATCCAGATCATATTTCTGAGTCCTTCTTATGGCTCCATTTTTTTATGCCAAGTGGTTTTTGGAGATTTTCCTGATTCACTGGAGTCCAGAGTGAGAGCTGCTCACCAACACTCCTCATTTTCCTCCTTAGTCTCTTGTATTTTACAGCATTCACCTACTCCTGTTCCTGTTTTCCCTCCCTCCCCTTCTCCCAAATCTTGGCAGCTCTTCTTCCAGTTATTCATTGGTGGGTGCCTCGCTCCCGATGATACTGGTAGTTATATCATAGGTTTTGGTGAGTTCAGAGCACGTTTTGCCAGGTTTATGCACCATTTGCTTTATCTCTCCACCTACCTGATCCTCATTTCTCATTCCTTTCCCTCTTCCTCAGGATTCAGTTTTCTTGCCAACATATCAGATATATTTTATTCTCAAGGACACCACATTATCCACTTGAGAGGATTCATTAACTCCTATCTCAGTCAGGCCCAGCTTTCTCCTCTTCAGTTGATGGAGCTTTTGGTTCTCAACTCTTAATCCTCTCCATCTTTTACCACACGCAAGGTTCTTTCTGTTTTGGAGGCTTAAGCTTCTATGGAAGCCTTCATTCCCTAGGGTTGTACTCACTTGCACACATTTTAGTGGGGCTGCATGTTAAATGGAATTTTTCTCTGGATCCCATGAACTCAGTTCTCCTTCTCCTTTCCTCATTACACATCTGTTTAGCATAGTGGTTCAAACAGGATCAACACCATGGTGGGCGTTTCTCTTCTACCTCCCCATCCTGGATTTCATCTTTTTACAGATGCTTCTCTGAAAATCATGAGTCTTTGGTCGAGTTGGCTCTGAACATCAGTTTTCCGCAGCTTTTTGCCCTTCATCAAGCTTTGGATCATTTACAACTTTTCATACAGGACAAATTGATCATGATCCATTCTGACATTTAGACCATTGTATCTTCTATCACTCAACAATGGGGCCCCCATACATTTGCTTTGTTTTCAAATGTTAGGACTCCTATTCACACACTTAGCAGGGTGTCATATTTGGCGTGTTATAAATCTTGTTGAGGATCAATTGTCTCATCCCAACAAGATTCTCCTCATGGAGTGGTTCCTAGTTCTTCAGGTGTATGGATGGTCCTACACCCAGTGGGTTACTCCACTTCTGGATGCATTAGCTACCCACCTCAATTCCAAGCCAACCCTTTTTTATTCCATGGTTCCACATCCTTTGTCTTTGACAGTAGATCCCTTCAGTCAGGATTGGTCATCCTCTACTTTTATAACTGTTCCCACCACATAATTCCTCCCCTCTTCAAGTGGAGTACAAGAGTTCTTACCAGTTACCAGCTCTTAGCTGCTGAGGTAGTGGGCCAGGGAGTGTTCTCAATCCCATTCAGTTGAGAGAAGGGCAGTGGTGTTCTGTTGGTATAGATGGTGTAAACCATTCTTCTACCACGGACCAGGAGAAAAATACCCGATGATCCACCAAAATGCAGTTCACCCCTCCAACTGGGATCCCTCATCCTACTGCCACCTGGATGTTTGTTCCTGGGTAGTCTGGTGTTGGATTAGAGTTGGACCAGCCAAAATAAGTTTCCACATATGTGGTTGGCACGAAGCCCTCATCCTATTGCGGACTGGACAATAAATTCACAATACCACCAGTTTTTGGACTTGAGTGAACCACCACATTGCATTCCACTTCCTACTGCTGCTAAGATGTTGTGAACTGGGTCTGCACACATGCCCTGACTAAGATGACACAATGGAACCCATTTTCTCTTCTGCTTCCTCATCTTCAAGTTTAAACAGTAGGGACCCTCTTCCTACTACAAATGGATGATAAATACCTGATGCTGTTTGGTTCTGGACTGGAGTTGACCCACCAATTACAGTCAATGCACCATATCCACTTCACACCATTTGGCACATCAAATTGAGTATTTGATGCGCTCCTTTTCTGTCAAATTAGCAATACATATTTTCAAAATGAATGAAGAGTATACATGGTTTAAATATGGTGCAGTATCCCACAGGTGTGTTCCTCTACCAAGAGATGTAGCACTCCATGGTGTTCTTCAGACACTTTCCTGAGGATGCCAATCTAGGTAAATTTTGCACCAGCTCCACTATGTCAGTGAGTGGAGGTAAGGTATCATATGGGAAGTTAAAACTTTCT
The DNA here is from genome assembly GCF_000517525.1 of Limulus polyphemus. Taxonomy (NCBI): domain Eukaryota; kingdom Metazoa; phylum Arthropoda; class Merostomata; order Xiphosura; family Limulidae; genus Limulus; species Limulus polyphemus. The sequence goes on from NW_013671048.1 coordinate 35,827, forward strand.
TACACAGAAAATATATCTTTTTTTTTTTGCCTAATATCAAAGTGAAGATTGGGTTTTATAATATAGAGGGAGCCAGATTCAACAGGAAAGTATGTTGTAATCCTATTGATGGAGGGTTGTCACATGATATGCTACAATGCAGCTGTACCACATTAAGCATGGGGTAGGTGGAACTATCAAGGCTAGCATCGAGAGAAAAATTTGTGCACATAGAGGGCAGCACTAAACAAGAAAAGCTATTATGTGAGAGGAGGTAAGTATCTATCAGAAATATATTTTCAATGCAGTAAAATTTTAATTTTTGCAACCTTTCAGTAAGCATTACAAGTCTTTTATAGACTAACATATCTGAATTTGTAATGAAATTATTTTTACCAAAAATTTCTCCATGAATACATGGAGTCAAAGTGTTGACTGCTTCAAGGGCAAAGTGATTTTCATGTTAAGATCAAAAATACTTCAACTGAAAATTGTCAAATTGTATAATCTCTAAAACCTCGTAATAATTATATTTCAAATGTTTTGGTTTTTTTCAGTTAACCTTTATATATTATCTGTTATTTTCTCTACCTTAAATCTGTATAGAGTTGATCAAATTGAATGACCTTGTAACCACCATAAAAAATGTGTGAAATAAATCTAAATTACCCTTTTTGTCTTTCTAGAATGACTTCCACTTGTAACAGAAAACTAGACTTGTTTATCTTAAAGAGCTTAAAACTAGTAACATTATACATCTGTTTCTACTTAAATATTATTGTTTTATTACCCTTTGAACCCTGTCTAACTGAGAATCTTGTAACACAAGTTGTAAATCTCTCTGTGAAAGTGTAACTTAGGTTACCCTATCGAATGATGTAATGCATGTAATAAGTTTAATTATTACTTTTCTTTATCTTAACTAATCTAGCCTAATAAGTTTCTAATTTTTATGTCAGTTTTAAATTATAGCTACTTTTATAATACTTACCTGGGTCATCATCATCTTTTTTTTTTTTTTTTTTGCTGTCACCTGTTGATGAAACTTAACCCAACTTTTTTTATATTGATGGTATTTCTAGACTAAATAATTTTTTGTTTAGGCAAATAATGCACCTAATATCATAGAATAATAACACATAAAATAAGACAACATTCTATAACTATCATATTTTTTGTAGCTTTCCAACTATGCAATAAAAGCTGTTAAAAATTTAGCTAAGCTCATTGATGCATTTCCTGTGGGAATAAAGTTGGAACTGGAAGCAAAATAAACAATATTCTCTTACAGAAAAGAACCTAATATGATATGTCATTTGATGTGACACACATACTGGCTTTTAGATAATGTGATGTATGGTGTCATCTACAATTATCTATAACATAATCATCTAAAAAATATCAACATAATGACCCGAGCAAAGCCGGGAATTTCACTAGTGTAAAAATATATATATATATTAATGGGTTTTCCTGGTGTTTCACTTTCTTTTTATGGGTTTTTTCTCTGTGCTTCACTGAAAAGTCCATTCACAATTATGATTCTGATTTTGTAAGTTGTCTTATATTAAAAAAATAGGCCTGAGCATGGCCTACTGGTTAGAGTGTCTGGACCAGGAACCTGAGGGTTAATGGTTTACATCCCATTGCCACAAAAACGTGTTCTACACATTGGGGATGTAGATGTTCTATAAGATTTATGATCAAATTCTACTGTATATTCAGACAAGAATAGCCCAAGAGTTGGGAATGGGTGCTATTTACTAGTTGTTTTCCTTCTGGTCTATCAGTTCAAAATTAGGAAAGATTATGTACAGATAATCCCTATGTACTTTGTTGACAAAAATTATAAATAAACAGACAATTAAAAAAGTAATTATTAATCATATATATATTTTTTTTGTAATGTTTGAACATACTTGGAACCTACATAAAAAATACACCAGTGATAGAACTGAACATGTGTACATATCTTTGATAACTAACTTCATTTTGATGTAACTTAGTACCTAACAAAATAGTAAACAATGTATTACTGCATATGAAATAGACATTTGTATTTTCTCTTCATCAGTGCTCTAGCAGACTTGAGAAATTGCTTACAGAAGAAGAGAGTAAAAAAGACAGTATCCTGCTTGTCTGAAGATGGTATCACAAAAGGGACCCAAGGGGAAATGGAGAATTTCAACATGAAATGTTCATCTGTAAAACTTTCAGTTTCTTGTTTTTTTGTGCTTGGAACAATTGTGATAACTTTATTTTTTTATAAACGTTGAAGTTTGATGCTGTTGAAAATTATGTTGGACAATTTTTAAATAGAAATGAAAAACATTTTTTCAATAACTTTATGGTGCTGTTTCATGAAAAGAAAATCCCTTTTTTCACTTGTTCATCTCTTTTTTTAGATACTTAAAAGATACTTTATTGTAACAGTATCTAATGGAAAGTGTAATTCACATTTCACAATGTTCAATCCCATGTGTATTTTGCTATGTTGTGTTTTAATGTCAAAGTTTGTAAGTCAACTGTTATTTTAAAAAGCTATATATGTCAACAGAAATCTCAGAGCTTGAAAAGCATCATCTGTTATAATAAGTAATTTATTTGCTCACTGAAAAAATATTTAGCTAGTGATGAAAAATTCTTTGCTTATAGTTCGTTTCATCAAAGATGACGATGTGTTTCTTGGCATGTTTGAGATAATTTTAAAAATATCATTAACTAGTAGTGAGCACAAATTTAATTATACTTTGAATCTCTAAAGAAATTTTCAAATCTTAAATGCTTTTAAATTGCATGTGGAAAGAAGTATATAAAGGATTTTATGGTAATAAATAACACAAAAATCATAATATTTTCATTTGTGCAAAAGTGACTTTCAAAACTTACAATTGGATATTATATCTGATTTTTGTACTAGAACTAATAATTATTCTAATTTAAAATATTTGGTAGTTTGCACATTCATGACTTATGAAAAATCCATAAGTTGATTTGTTTTATTATACAACATTTTTGGTGTAGTAAGATTTTCCAACATAAATTGGTTGTTAGGGAAACCTGTTGAGCAACTGACTAGATAATTCATGAAAATTTAGTCCTATGATATAAGTATTTGCTTATTTCTAGTTTTTTGGTTAAAGAAGTGCAGCATTTTATTGTGGTTCTGAATAAAATAAAAGCAGTCATACTTAACGCATCCATCGTTAATAGGCATAATGTTGTGACTCTATCTGGTAATTTTTATTATATAACAAATAAAAATAAAGGATTGGAAGATACAGGGTGGCCCAAAATTATCTTTCCTATTTAATAATTAAATAACTAAGAAAGTACAACCATGCAGTTTTCAACATCTTTTAGATCAACTCAAACATTATTTGCTGTCGTGCTTTTTTTTTCACTCCAGTGAAAAAGCTCATTATAATTTGATTGGTCGTGGTGGACCAATTCCATGGCCTTCGCATTCACCAGACATCACTCCACTAGACTTCTTTCTTTGGGGGTATGTTAAGGGCATTATGTATCACACACCTATAGCAAACATCACAGAGCTAAAGGCCAGGATAATGGATGCCATCGCCACTGTAACTGTGAACATGTTGCAGTGAACGTGGACTGAAATCAAATATTGGTTAAATGTGCTGATAGCCACTAATAATGCACACGTAGAAGTCTACTTAGATGTCAATAAAAAGTGTTTGAGTTTGGCTACAAGATGTTGAAAAGTGTATGGTTGTAATTTGTTAGTTAGTTAATTATTAAATTTTAAAATAGGAGAGAAAATTTTTAATCAACCTGTATATGAAACACTTTAATACATTTATATTCTTGTTGGTTTGAATTTAAAGGTAAATAACTTCTTTTTTTTTACAATAGGCTACGTATTGAATGCATGTTTGTTAGTTTATGATAAAGAAAATGTTTTAATTTGCATTTTTTGCTTGCTGTGATTCAACAGTACACTGAAATGTGGCTAAAAGTAGGTGATGTCTAAGACATTGCATTTCCAGTAATGTTATAAAAATCATGATTTAATGTTTTATACATACATGTATCCTTTCTTTTATGGTAAAATTGTTGTTCCAATTATCTTTATTTTTTTCTTTATACTTCAAGTAAAATAAAAATTTGCTAGAGTTTGACTAGTCAACCAGTCAGATCTTGACTGAATCTCTTTTAGTAAGAAAACGTTTTTATTTCTTTGTCATTTTGTTTTTGATAGCAAATAAAACTAATCAGTTTTTGGTTAGACAATCAGTTAGATCTTAATAAGTTGTTATACAGGTTATAAAAAAATAAAATCTTGGGTAGTCAGCCAATTAAATCATGACTAGGATATTGTATGAATTTTTTTTTCCTATCTTTTTCCCTGTTGTTTGGCCTATGGTTCAGGGTGCTTGACTCATATTGGGTCCTGGGATCAAAACCCTGAGGTGAACATTCTCTCCTTTCAAGCATGGGGGCATTGTAATATAACAATCATTCCCACTGTTCATTGGTAAAGGAGTAACCCAAAAGTTGGCAGTGGGTGCTGCTGACCAATTACCTTTTCTCTGGTCAGCAGTTCAAATTGAGGGATGACAGCACACAACCTTGATTACTCTGCCATAAAACAAACAAAACTCTTCGTGGTTTAAAAATAAATGCAAGAAATATGAAAACTGGATGATCAAGAAACTAGATCTCATCAGCTTTTTGTATTTTTGTATGCTATTTACCATTTTATTATATTGAAAAAATAAACACTTTTTATTATATATATATATATATAGAGGGATTTTCCATACCAATAACATGATGGCAGAAAATGAACCAAATATGTGGGGTGTAGTTTGCTAAGTTTGCAGATCAAGTTGATCAAATTTGAATTTAAAAGACTTGTAAAAGTGTGTCATAGATCAAGAAATTTGCTGAAATATCAGAATTGGTAAAATCAAAGGTCTATTGAGCAATACAGAACAAGCTTCTTTTGCATTATTTTGTGACAAACTATAGCCTCCATCTTGAAATTAAATTACGAATTTTCTACAAAAACTTTACTTAATCTGTGCTTTAAATATAGTGTTTTAAATGTGTGTATATTTTTTATAAAACTAACTATTTAGATAATATTTTAATATGGCTGAAATTTGATAGTTATGAAATTATAAGTTCAATATTTTTATGTAATAATCATCAAAATGAATACTAGCCTCAACTAGTAATGAACACTTTTTTATTGAACCAGCTATTTGTATGAATAAATTTCTATAAAAGACAACCGTATTAGAGAACCTTCTGATAATTTACCATTCTATACATTGTTGTTACATCATTCCAGTTTTATAACTCAGTTCTAATGTATAAGAGGTTTAAATTTTATTACCTTATTATTTTTTCTGTAACTTTGTGTAATGAATAATTATACGTATTTACTCTGTCTTTTCAATGTGTTGAGTCTGGTAAACTGCAGGGAGAACCATATTTTTGTTGTATTTATGTTTTAGAGGCCTAAGATATATATTCTGCATAATGTATTCCTTATAAATTAGTTATCACTGTTACCGAATCAGTGCATTCAAATCTTCAAATTGTGGTGTTCCAAATAACGTACTTGCTATTTAAAACATTCTGATGACTTGTGTATTTATCTATATGACCTGTATCTGCTATTATACATGACTAGTGAGATTTTTCAAAATCTTTCAATAAAAACTATCATTTATATTTTCTGTGGAATTTCGAGATTATTATAAACAAGCATTTTGAGAAAACGCTATAAATCGATATTAACTATATATAAAAATAAGTAAGATCGTAATTAGACTTGGAACTTGTTTTAACAAAAGCGCTATGTCACTTCCGTCCCTCACCCTTCAGCGGGAAGTCTGGCGGCTAATAACGCTAAAAAACCGAGTTTCGATACCCGTGGTGAGCCCAACAGATATTCCATTGCTTATTTTTGTACTTGACCACAAAAAATATTTCCCTGTGACTCAGCAGTCAGCGCGAAGGGATATCACGGTAGAATTCGGGGTCCGATCGCAGCGGCAGACACAATGCAAATAGAATTTTATGCAGCTTTGCGTTAAACTAAAACAAGTGACGTTATATCTTTCACAAGATTGGTCTAGTTTATGTAAAACGTGTATATTAAATATAAAACAAACAGTTTTATTTAATTTTCCGTTTTGTATGTAACATTTCTCAGTACATATGCCATATTTGTATAGTTGGTTAATTATGTTGTGCAAAAAGTTACCTTGACGGTTAATGTCAAACTTGGGAAACTGGAATCGTGATTAAGTACACATTGTGTACATATATACACACACTTCTATGAAATATAACTTCGCCCAGCGGTGAATAAATAATCTACTGCTCAGTAGAGAGCTAGATATGAGAATAGTGCTTAAAAAATAATAAATTTTGGCCTGGTTGGCACTGAATATAGTGTGTTGTACATTCTACTTTACCTACACTCTAAAGTTATTAAGACTTACTAATACAGTATTCTCTTGTTTACGCTGTGGTTGCTTGACGTGCTCCCGGATCATTAAGACTAGCCTGCTACTCGCTAGTTCAAGGGAAAATGATAATTCTGATTTATAAATGTTTCGTACATATTATTGATAATAATTATATTTCATGAACTTAAACTAGTTCACGCTATAACAGTTGATCGTGCATTAATATCAACCACTACTGGTATTGGGCGAAAGACCTTGTCGGCACTGGATGTAATAGATACAGTTTGGCTGACATATTGCTAAACATTCTTATTTACTTTCACTATTGAGTGCTTAGAATTAAATGATAGAATATAAAGTCATTAGCATATTCATCAAACGAGTAGTAACAGTTACATTTCAAAATATTTTTATAAAATTTAAATTAAGTCATATAATAAAAATGCCATAAAAATTAACATTGGAAAAAATATTCTAATAAACATCAAACTAATCACGGCGTAACTTCTAGGGAAAAAATGTGTTTAATAAAGAATATTAGTTTAAGAGAAAACATGCAGAATGTGGAAAGATAGCATTATATGAAGTCAATTTCATAAGAGAACATACCTAAACAAGAAGTAATTCTGTTATTGTTCATTTTTATGACATGAACAGCAATGGATGAAATATGATTTTCAGATAAGTAAAGTAATCGACCACCTAGAAGGTTCTATCTTTTGAAGGGTGTCATATCCATGATTACTGATGCTTCATATGTTATGGTGAAAGATTTGTTTGCAATTAAGCACAAAGCTACACAATAGGCTATCTGTGCTCTACCCACCGGTGAAAGAACTGTCTTAATTTGCACTGCGAGAATCGTGTTTTTTAAAGTGCTGATCGAATTTAACAGGCTGTAGTGAATAATAATGTCAGTGAAAATAAAATTGTGGTAGAAAGTCGTTTTTGATTTTTCGAATAGGACATCCAAATCATTGCGGAATGAAAAGCATGAAAATACCGAAAGAATAAAATTCTCTCTAAGCAAAAAATTTCACCAATAAATCATAAATATAAATGATAATTTTTAAACTGAACATTTTAAATTTAAAATACATATGACACTTTAAAACGGGTGAAAAAACTAAATTTATAAAGCGGTAGTTCGTGATCCTTCATGTACAATAATGTATGTAATTATTTAAACATTTTACAACAATGAAGAACAGGCTTCAATCTAATTTTTATTTTTTGTATTGTAAACTATTAACTGAAGACACTGTTACTTCAGATAATAGTATATTAATATATTGATACATTTGAAAAACATTGTGTTCCTGGATACAATACTTTATGATAACTTGATTATGTTGTACTGCGTAAAACAACAATGCAGAAGAAATATTATCTTCTTTTCAATAACAAAGGCGATACAGCATCAAAAGAAAAGGTTTTTTTTTTCAACTCCTAATTCTTAGCTGATACAATAGAGGTTTTAAGTGAAAATAATATATTTTAGCAATCGAACTATTGTTTGTTATAAACCATTACTATCCCCCGATGTGCCAGCGATAAGTTTACGGATTTGTGCGCTAAAATCCGGGGTTCAGTTCCCTGCAGTGAACAAAGTGCAGATAGCCCATAGCTTTGCACTAAAAACAAACAAAAAAGTAAGTATTTTTCTTTACTGGAATATTTATATCCTTAGCGGAGTTCATCAGCTTTGATTAGTTTCGTGTTGTTGTTTTCTTCGTGCAAAACTATACAACGAATTATCTGCGCTCTGTCCACCTACAGGGATCGAACTCTGGATTTTAACAGTTTAAGTCTTTTAAACTTACCGCTGACCCACCAGAGGACAGTGTTCATGCGAATCTTGGTGTTTTCATTACTTCAGTGTGTAATTAAGATTTTACCAAACACAAAACAGAAACATAGAATTGTGATTTACACTAACACAGATGTTTGGAGACCAGGAGTATCTCAGTGGTTGGCGTGACCGAATTGTATATCTGCAGATTCATGGCTCGCGTCCCGTTGCCTTAAAGAAAAAAAGACTCGCTCCGCATTTTGGACCTTGGGGTTCTATAAGAATGACATTCAATTATTTTTATTTGGCCAAATAAAAGTAGCCCAAAAGTTGATGTAATGGACAGTTTTATCTTAACTGATGTTTGACGTCATATCCACGGTTTTGATCCAGGTATGACCCACTGGAGTGATAACAAGGTAGGGGTCAGACTCGACAGGTTCTACGCCACCAGAGATATACTGCAAATGGCGGGGAAAATGTGAATAAGTCCGATTGGAAATTTAGACAATTATGTTATTATCACCACTAGGTCTTAACCAAATAGATCGAGGTCAGCGACATTGGAAACTCAATGTCCCTCTCAGATGTCAATAATACAATTAATGAGAGGTTAAAAACACTATGCGATACAGAAACAACCACAGAAAAAATGCTGGATGACCTTAAAACCGAAATTAAAACATTACTCAGAGTAAAAGGTAGAGAACAGGCCAAAAAACGAAATAAACAAATAGACTTTCTAGAACGAGCCCTTACAGTAACAGCCCAAACAACAACCCTGAATTTATAGATTCAGTGCATATGTAATCAAAGCTGAATTAAATGAGTTATACAATCAAAAAAATGAAAGCATAAAAATCAGAATATTATCAGAACAAGAAGAAACGTTTTCAGGATAATTCTACAAAGTATTCAATAACAATAAACAGAAATCCCACATAACATCACAAGCAGATAGTGACGGTAACGTACATAGACATACATAGTAAATTTAATAGTGCAGTTAATCACTATGCAAATCTTTAATCCACAAAACCAGTCAATAGAAATAAATTAAATAGAATAACAGAACATAAAACTGTTATCCTCACACACAAAAAAAAACAATAGCATAGCTGGCGCACTCACAATACAGGAGTGTTGTGAAGCGTTAAATAACATGAAAAATATAAATACTAGAAATAAACGACCTTATAACACCAAAATGTTGTTTTTATCTAATTAGACCCTCAACGTTTCGCTTTACAGCTTCTTCAAAGCTTGGTACGGTCAGTTTCGGATTGTGTTTTAGTGAACGTCCTGAAGCAACTGTAAAGCGAAACGTTCAGTGTCTAATTAAATAAAAACAACATTTGGGTGTTATAATTTCATTTATTTCTAATATTAATATCTTCTATACACCAATATGAACTACAGAAATTAAAAGGTGAAAAATAACAAAACATCTGGCCTAGGTGGAATACAGGCAGAATTTTACAAACAATTCTGACCGATAATCGGAAACAAATTTGTAACCATGCTGAGCCAGTGTTTGAACAAAGTCACCCTCCTGCTTTCATTTAAATCTGGGATAATAACTTTCAATCATAAAACGTATGAACAGACAAACAATTCAATTTACTACAGACCCACCACACTATGTAACACTGACTATAAGAGATGAACAAAATGTATAAATAATAGCAGATGTTGTCAGCAAAACACATACATGCAGTATTCCAAAGAGAAACATCCAGTATAATAACACTCTAATTAGCGACGTAATCCACATTAGCAACAAAAGAAATCCGACGCATCAATAGTCACAAATGATCGGGAGAAGGCGTTTGCTCGCGTCAACCAAGACTTTCTCCTGTTCATACTCTCAAATCATATTTTTCCCAACAATATCATACAATGGACAAAAAACATTTACACATGAATTACAACAACAATTAATGTTAACGGATACTTGTTCAGGAAAATACCTATCAGTTCTGGAGTAAGACAGGGGTGCCCTCTCTCCCCAGCCCTTTTTTGTCCTGACGACTGAAGCTCTCCTCTCCTCTATAGAACAACTTTAAAACATCAAAGGTATCCCGATCCTGGGAAACCCAGGAGAAGAACAGAAAGTAACTGCTCGTGCAAACGTTGGACCAAAGACTGTGATAGAATCAATTCCAGGTGTTTTGAAACGTCTAGACGCGATCTCGCCTGCAAAATAGTACGGTCAGAATAAGACTTAACAAAATTACAACAATAAATAGCTGCCACTGTCTAGAAACTGTTCGTCATGCCATATATGACTGTGTGATATTAGTTGCATTATGGAGGAAATTCGCCTTCATATTCAGCATCAATTACGTCATGTTTAATACAGTACTTTTCTGTCATCCTATTTCTGTTCTTAAACCTCATGTTCTTGTTTTCCTTTCAGTACTTACTAGGGGTGTTTAAGGTGCAGATCTAGGCATCCAGATGTAGGGGAATTTTTTCAGCGTACGCGGGAAGACTCCATTGAAATCCTAATAAACAACAACAAAAACAAAAATAAGAAGAGCTGTCCGCATACGTCTGAGGACTGAGCAACATCGGTTTAGCCAAGGTGAATTCTCCAAGAAGTGGTCACCGGAGGATTCCTTCATCTTCCCAACCATCAGTGATGCCCTTGATCTCAAGATCTAACACAAACGCCACCTCTCGGTACGTCCACGTCGTCACGGAAACACAAGCGGTTGGACGGGCGAGAAGGACTACGGCGAGCCAGGACCACTACTGGAGTCTACAAGTCTGATACAGTGTTTTCTGTGCTGTGCGTGATTATGAACTCGGGTTCTATGCCTTTCTCTGGACAAGGACCGAAAATAATACATTGACTTTACTAAGCGATGATAATCAACCACTCAATCTATGTGCCTGTGTTAAATGTTATTGTTTTTTCTTTATAGTTTTTTCCGTTTTATGCTCGTTAGCTAGGGAATTTGAAAACCAGAACATCAACCTAAGTAAGTTCAAACCTCTAAATGTAGACATCCGAGTGGCATATCTCTGAGAGTTCTCGTGAGAGGTAGAAATCTTTGAGACTCACAAGGCTAAGCTAAGTTTTTAATTAATTCTAAGTTGCCAAACGCTGCGTCTCCTAGAGTTCACTTTTAGAAGTGCATGGTATGTCGAGACCTGCGGGGCAAAATGGCTAATGTTTCTTCCTTGGCTTTTTTCCCTGTGGAGAAAAACCCATAGGGTAGATATTAAAAAAAAATAAGTACCTAAATAATTTAAGTTTCTCGTTTCCAACGAGGAAGAAAATGGGCAACACAAAGTGTCTTAAATGTTATGCCCCCCAGTGGCACAGCGGTATGTCTGCGGAATTACAACACTAGAAACCGGGTTTCGATACCCGTGGTGGGAAGAGAACAGATATTCCATTGTGTAGCTTTGTGCATAACTACAAACAAACTTAACTGTTATATATATTTTTTTTTTCAGGAAATGACGTATCTGGGAAGTCCATATATCAACCATCTCTCATGCAGGGTGACTTGCTGATGGAGCTCCTGGATCAGCTTAGTCGAGATAGGAGTCAGGCGTTATATAACATAGCTCACTCCAGCTCGGTTTAAAATCAAACAAACATTTGCAGGTTCACTATTCTAGCATACAATTGTTTAGAATCTAGTGTACCTTATAACGTGCCACCCCTGCTAGTTGCCTTTCCTCTAGTCTGTCAGTTTAAAATTAGGTATTGGTATGTGCATATAGTTCTTTGTATAGCTCTGAGCAAAAATTACAAACCAAATCAGACTCTTGTTTGTAGTGCTCTGTAAAAACACCGAAGATTTGTGGATTGAGAACCAATAACAGAAAATTGTAATGATTATACCAACGATCACAAGTAATATTATATTGAGAAAGATATAAAGTGTTTTGATTTAAGAGTTGCATGCGCAGTGAAAAATACTTGAATTTTCTACAAGTTAACCTATAAGACGTACTGCTTACATATAAAATAACCTATATCGCCAGTTCTATGTCTTAGATTCGAAATGCGTGGTTTTAATAAAAGTAACAATGAGATTTCCTGAAAGATCTATGGTCCCCATGTTAAAATGGTCATTTTTTTGCCAGATACTTGCACATGAGTGAAGTTTTTGGTTCTTTCTCTCTTTACACTTAAAAAAATCCTGCTTATTAAAAAGTTTAGGATATTTAAAGATAATTTGTTTTGTTTGTAATTAAGCACAAAGTTACACAATGGGATATCTGTGCTGTGCCCACCACGGGTATCGAAACCCGGATTCTAGCGTTGTAAGTCCGCAGGCATACCGCTGTGCCACTGGCAGATAATTTGTAAAGAATACGATATGTATAGTTATGTGAAGTTTAAGCCTTTTTTTTTGCACAATGTTAATTGTTAAGATAATATAAGTGTGTGTGTGTCTAATATGTATGGTAGTTTTAAATACATTAAACGTATTCGCTTTACTAAACGTAAGGAATTTTACTTATTGTCAGCTAAAGAGACGTCTAATTTTCTATAAACGAGTATGACATAATACTTTTTAAAGAACGATTCTGTCTCCTTTTAAACACACATAGTTATAGGTTATAGTTATGTTTATGTTACTAGCGCAACGCAACTTGAGCCACGAAATTAATTAAAGTTGTCAGGTAAAGTATTAAGTAACTTGATTCACCTCGAACAGATAAAATTGTTGAAATATTTTGAGAACTTTAATTTGAACGCAATCATTAATAACGCATTGCTGACCGGATTATTTTGACGTCTAATATCTTTGCTGTTTGAAGACAGGAAACTAAAAGGTTTTTGCTTAATTATTGTTATACGTCGTTAGTAACATGTTTGCCAGCTTTTTTAAACTGTGATTGTATATCTGATTGTTTTTAAACATCAAGGATTCACTAAACTGTGAATGTTTGTTTTATCATGCTTCTTGAGAAAAGGTGATACATCAAACTGTTGTCATGGTATTTAGTGGATTTCGCAATCAGGCCATCGATCTTATTTCCCCGAAAGGGGCCGAAGGCCGCCTGGAGCAGTCATCTATTTTAACCACTCACACCACAATACAGTAGTGTGTTGTCTGTCAGTCAATCAGTAGACATTAAAATGATGTCACGTATGGAACGCTTAAGATTGCAATTTGTACTGTCGTGACGTTAGTAAAACGTGCGCATGCCATTAATTACGAGAAGAATTATGCACTATTGAAACAGAACACTTTCGGGGAACCTGCAGAAGTATATCTAGTTTATTAACTGAACTAGTGACCATCATTTTTATGGCTAGTTCATTTTCAAACAACTATATTGGTCATTGTCTAAGAAAGACCGTGGTTATTACTTCTTCTCTAGGACTTCTGTGTGTGAGATAGGGGGGTGGGGGGACGTTATGCAGTTTCATTTTAAACCAGCTCAAGCTGTTCAAATCCAACTGGCCCATTGAGAGATTGACATACAGACTGTTATCGTGACATTGTATTGATTTTGTCCATGATGTGTAAGAAGTGCCATTAATGTGTACGTGTATGAATTTTATCCTAGTCGAGTAAATAAGTGCCACTAATATAAAATATGTGAATTTTATCCCATATGTGTATGAAGTGCCACTAATGTGAATATGTGTTTCTAATCCTACTCTCTTGGTCAATTATTAGTTGAATGGGTGCTTTTTTTTAGTACGTTTGGAAATACATTATCTACGTATATCAATTTTACGTAATTTCCACAAGAAATAATGGTGTTGGCTTTAAGCTAGATTCTAGGATAGTAATTGTTAGATCTGCAAAACACACTTTGTACCTCCATCAACTTATCATGTTTGGGATCTAATCGGTGGATCGGATTAACTTAAACATGATATTCATCACGGGGAAATTATCTCCAATAAGCTCTCAATTACAGCCTTAACTAGTGGCTAGTGGCTTTGCAAAATAATTGTTTGCCAACTATTTAGTTAGTGTAGCTTGTAACTAAAAACCACTCTAAAACAATTCAAGACTGTAACAGAAGTATCAAGTCTAAGTTATGAGAGGCTGTTACTGAAACGCCCTGAATGCCACTTTTAGCAACAAAACTTCTACCATACTTAAAATAAAATGTATGAATGTATTTGTTAAAAGGTTTCGATACCCGTGGTGGGCAGAGCACAGATAGCCCATTGTGTAGCTTTGTGCTTATACTACAAACAAGCAAATACACCATGTGCTATCTGTACTGTGCTCACCGCGCATATTGAAACATCATTTTGAGCATTTTAGCCTTCAGGCTTATCACTGAACCATCGGGGAGAAGCTTTTTTCTTCTTCAAAAATGGAGATGTTTGTCGCTTAAAATAACCCAAAGCTAAAATGGTTTGTTTTGAGGTAAATGATAACGTGTTTGACCGTTTCAAATGTTAATTTAATAAGTCAGTGCTCTAAGATTAAATTATTCTGAAAAATTCTAATTAAAAGTGTTTGTGATGGAACACTGAAAAACGTTTACGTTGTAAGCGTATTTGTCACGATAATTCTCGTTTTTAAATGACTGATACAGTAATTGTGGAGTGTTAGAAGCTGATTTAAAGAATAAAATATAACTTATTATACCTAGAAGATGTTAGTAGAAGAAGCTATATAAATAATTAATACACTTGCCTTTGTCTGTCCGGTTTTGGTTTGGTTTGTGTTGAATTTCGCGCATAGCTATACGAGGGCTATCTGCGCTAGCCGTCCCTAATTTAGCAGTGAAAGACTAGAGGGAAGGCAGCTAGTCATCACCACCCACCTCCAACTCTTGGGCTACTCTTTTATCAACGAATAATGGGATTGACCGTCACACTATAACGCCACCACGGCTGAAAGGGCGAGCATATTTGGTGGGAGGGGGAATTCGAACCCGCGACCCTCAAACTGCGAGTCGAGCGACATAACCACCTGGAAATGTCAGACCTTGTCTGTCCGGAACTGTTCTCGCAAATTTCACGATCAAATGCTACAAGTCTCATATCGTCCGAGGAGTCTGGATTGCATACTGGCTTTTCTATTCAGAATCACCTTACCTTTTTTTTGATTAATGCAACGATTATGCTACACGGTTGCACAATGTCGTTGCCATCACATGACGACTAGCTTCGATTTTTTTATTTGCAAAGTAATTCACATAAACATCACTTAACCCGAAAGTAATTTCCTAAAAAATGAACATTACACTAAATGCAACTGCTGTCACACGATGAGACAATGGTAAGTCTTCGGATTTACAATGCTAAAATCAGGGTTCGATTCTCCTCGTTAGACACCACAGGTACCCTGATGTGGCTTTGCTATAACAAAACAACACACAGACACACAGTTGCTATGGGCTTTATCGACTTTTTTACGTCTAAAATACGCAGGCGCAGTTCATTCAAAATCATAAGCTCATTACATTGTGAACACGCATTCAGACGTTTCTGCATATTCAGCTAAGTTTGCCTTCATTACAACTTTACATGTAATTTACTTTGCAATAATGTAGTTTTGGTTCCTTTCCTAGACTGCTATAAACAATTTTTAGCTACATTTTACTTTAGTACAAGTCTTGTTTTTCGTTTTTGTGAGTTTCGTTGTTTCAACTTGCAAAACAGTGTCATACATTGAACGGTCATAACTGTTTCATACTCTGTACACTCTTATAAATACTATTACTACACTTTATTGTTTACTTTACGTGTAGTTTTATTAAATAAATTTACGACTACGTGAATTTGTTTGCCTAACCGCGTAAAATATTTATCGATCTAACACATAATGCCTGCAAGAAAGCGTAGCGAAAATGCCATGGAAAATTCAAGCGAAGAGTATGAAAACTACCGCAAATGTTTTGCATGTCGCTGCTAGTAAGAAAAAAATAAACGGTTAGCAGGAAACAGAGCATAAAGATCATTGTTAAACTATAAATATAGCAGTATTTAAATTAACAAAATTGTTTCTAAAAATCAGTCTATCCAACTGTTCTCTATCTTACATCATTATGTATGGGACTTCCTATGTATTGTTCTTTCTTAGATATTTGATATATGTTCCAGTAATGCTAACTGAAACCTCAACAATTCCATGACAGTAAGTAACTTTATAACTCGTCTTGTTGACCTCGGACCAGTGGGCCACGTGTCTAGTTGACCTTGGTTCCATTTTTATTTATATGTGAAGTAGATTTTTATGCCGCTACTGTAAGATGCAGGTGCGCCCTTACGTGTATTACGTACTTTTATTCATAAAGTCACGTTGTTTTCAAACAGTTCGATTCGTTACTCTGTCAGACTCTGTCCTGTCCAAGTGGTTTTTTATAAATATGTAACTTTTGTGACCGAATATTTTAGCTAGAGCAAAAAAATGGTTAGCTAACGAGAGTAGAATTAATATTTGTTTCTTGTTATAATAGTTTTTGTTTATCATAATTAACGTTAAAAAAGCTACAGAACAACAATAATAAACGAAAGTCTTCGCAACAATATAGTTTTATTTTCTTTAAAAAAAGCATATTGTGTATCTAATAATTTCGTTGGAATCAGTGAATTTTTTCGTGAAATATTTGGTTGGATGTATTAAACAGTATCATTAACACCAACTGGGAAGGTTTTCTGACATAAGGGTATTCAATTGATTGTGAGAGAAAGAAAGTTAAAAGCTTAATTTATCTCTTATTTTCAACCATCCGTTTTTATATATATATTATATGGGATTAGTTTCCCAAGCGTTGCTCAATCCTTACGTGAGGAGAAAGAAGTTGAAACAAAGATAAATATTTTTACATTCCACTACAAACTGCAAAAAAGCCCAGTTAATATCACAAATAATGGATCACAGTACGTTAACACAGAGGACGCACACTCCCTGAGATCATATTTAAATATTAAATTATGTCTTCTTGTATATTCCAATCAGGAACGCTAATAGCTTGAATCCTCAAGAGACGGAAGGTCGTTCGAGACCGTTCCGATCCAATTTATTCCCTGATCATACAGAAGAATTATCATACTTATCTTTACAGTTTAGGCAATAAAACAGTACTAATTTACTTAGTAAGCAAGCACTAGACATAAAAAATGGCCTCGAATATTCTGAGCCACACACTCATAATTTGCATATCATCCAAAAAGAAAGAAAAACCATGTTGTTATAATGTATAGTCAAAGCTTCCAATGAATATTGTTTTGTAAAACAAAAAAAAAAGTTTGCTTTTTCACAGCTTCATAAGAAGTATAAATGTTACTTGAAAAATGTTTCACTTTTCTAGTAGTGTGAAACCGACAGGTTTAATTAACCTTAGATTTCAAAACGGTTTATGTTACAAATCTACATAGTGGATTTATACATGTATAAAATTACATGATACACGGAAAATTTTGGTGAATAGCTTTAAATTGAAGTTGTTGTTTTTCTCACAATTATTCGTATCCTATGTAAAGGTATTCTCATATTTTATCATATAATTTATCACCATACTGACAACCTTTTGTGCAATCAACACAAATACTTAGGATTGTTTTTAATATAAAGATTCCCAGTGTAGTTATTCGCCCTAATTGTTGTTTTATTCCATAAAGCTGCAAGAATTTCCATTCCGTTATGTGGACTTATTAATCCTAACATGTATGGACTTGGTCCTTTTCCTTGCCGTAACCATTTGGTCATTTCTTCGGGCCTATCTGAAGTATGCGCGTTGATGGGCAGCCTATTCAAGTTCAGTACCTCAGCTACTAGACCTGTTACAAATATATCGTCAATCCAGAAGAATGGGGCATATCTACTTGCTGCGAGAATGTCTTTGACAATGTCTAAAGAAACGAAGTACCCCATTCCAGAACAGTACTCAGGGTACATATCGAAACTGAATTCACTTCGACTGACACCCCACTTTCCGCTCCTGTGAGTTAAAGTGCCGGAGGATATGACAGAACAAGCTAATATATTGAAGGGTTTCAAACCGAAAGTAGAATAGAGGAAGTTTAAAATCTGGAAACTGTCAACATATACATCATCATCTACTTTGAATATCATTATGGCGTTCGGACAAAACTCCATGGCCCACTTGTAGCCCATCATGTGTTTGTAAGACAAATTTCTATATGAATCCACGAAGGAACCCTGAATAATATCACAGTGCTGTTTCATTTCTTGGTTAATTCTCGACTGTAGTCTTCTGTTAGTTTGGCCAAGAAGGAAAGCAACATTAAACGTTAAATTTCGAAAGTGATGTACCGAACCCCACGTACTTCGAATTATTTTCCGATGTACAAAATGATTAGGAGCCGTGTGGACTAGTGCGAGAACAAGCGAGTTTTTACTCTTACACACATTAAGTTTACTATTGTAGAACTTGAAATCCTTGAGATGAAGAAGTTCCCTTGGGCCGGGAAGTGACAAGACTCCTCGAGGGAAGTGGGCAATGCTTTGGTATTTCTTCAGCTCTATGGTGTACTCCACTGTATTTGGAAGGTTCTGGAACTCTTGAAGTTTTATTGTTCTGGTAAAGGTAAAGAGAAGCCATCCCACAGCTGATAACCATAGGAATAAGCATGACGTCTTTACCCATCTACCTCTCACATTCCTCAAGGTGTCCTTAAGATTCTGAACCATTGACTCTGGAACACCACCAAATCAATTTTAATAGTTAAATTTCAGCAGAAATAAAACTAAAACAATTATAAACACTATGTAATTATTTATATATAGTATTTTGTGCCATTTTGAAATGGCACTTTTAATTAAAATGTATAATTATTCATAAAAACATTATCTCAGTATCCGTTTGTTAGTTTTATCCAACAAAAGTGTTTTAACATAGACTTTTTTATCTGTTCAAATGTTTCAATAATCGCTTCAAAGCTTTAAACAAAACTCAATCAAATGCTTTTAAAGTAAACATTTTTACAGATTATTTCTTTGAAACTTTAGATTGTCGGTATATAGGCTTAATAAAAATGTTCTGAATGTTACTTACAAAAAAAGAGGTTTACAAAAAACGAATTCTAAAGTTTTATCAGTCCCCAAAACACAAGCAAAAATAGATTTTAATTTTTTTTATTTTGCATTCTAAAGTATAAATTATAAACTTGGAGGTGATACAATTTGTCGTGATGTAATTTCCTAAGGAGGTATTTAGAAAAAATGTGTTTTTGCTAAGAAACAAATTTAGAACGCTGATGTGTATTGTTTGTTTGGAATTAAGCACAAGCTACACAATGGGCTATCTGTGCTCTGCCCACCATGGGTATCGAAACCCGGTTTCTAGCGTTGTAAGTCCACAGACATACCGCTGTGCCACTGGGGGGCGATGTGTATTGACGAGTGCATCATTAATTACATCGAAAAACAAAATATAAAAAGCTAAAACTGTGTCTTGGGACGGTCTGCTGATTAGGACGCTCAATTTTCCGCTCGTATGTTCGAATACCATCACCAAGCATACTTCCCTATCAGTGGTTTGTGACGGTAAATTCTACTTTTTGTTGGTAAAAGAGTAGCCCAAAAGTTGGCGGTGAATAGTATTAACAAACTCAATTCTCTCTAGTCTACCACTTCCAAATAAGCGATTCCGAGTAGCTTTACGCGAAATTCGACAAACAAACAAACTAAAAAAACACTGTAACTAGAATTAATAGAGAGAGGAAAAATAAAATACACTAAAAGTATATATATTCACAAAATACTGTTCGTGTGAAGGGATTAAAAATGGAACTTAATGTTTAAAAAAAAATTACTGGTTGTAAAAGTTTGGTTTAGCACCTTTATTAAGATGAGTTGATCTATCTAAAATCTTTTGAAATATAGCAATAAAATCTTTATATAACACATGAATTTCATTAGCATTCTTTAAGCATTAAAAGTTAATACCACTTTTTATAAATTGCTTTATAAGCAAGTTCACCATGTTCGTAGAAGAACTCTCTCTGGTAAAACGTAACTTCCGTATATTCTGAGGATACATCTTCTTATAGTTCTTTACTATTATTGAATTCGACACATTGGAACGAGTCTGTGAATGACAAATAAGAAGTATTCTTTCTTTAA
The DNA here is from genome assembly GCF_000517525.1 of Limulus polyphemus. Taxonomy (NCBI): domain Eukaryota; kingdom Metazoa; phylum Arthropoda; class Merostomata; order Xiphosura; family Limulidae; genus Limulus; species Limulus polyphemus. The sequence goes on from NW_013671048.1 coordinate 56,088, forward strand.
ACATTCAAATTGATATTGGTGTTTGTTTGTAGAATTTCGCATAAAGCTCCTCGAGGGCTATCTGCACCTCATTTTGAAGTGATAGACTAGAGGGAAGGCAGCTAGTCAACACCACCCACCGTCAAATTTTGGGTTGCGTTTTACGAACTCGCGATCCGCAGATTGCAGTTTGAGTGGCTATTAGTTACAATTAATAATTTTTCCATACACTAAAAATGTCATTTTAAACATAACGCTTACAAGATAAACACTGTATTGACCCTGAAAACCGCATCACATAAAACAATATATCAGTCCGCTTTGTAAAATTGGTATATGTGCAAAGTAACGCAATGTTCTTTCCCAATTTCATGAGTTAAAAATAGATTTCATTAGGTACTTAAATATTATATTGACTTTAGATACTTCAGTCATTTTATATGACGAAAAAGAAAATCATAAACTGTTTTAAAATGCTTTTAACATATGTTTTAACACTGGACAAAAAGAAAATATATATAAAGTTTACTTGAATGACTTACTTGGGAGTATGATTCACTGTTTTAAACTGACAATAGCAAATTTGTTGACTGTACATATGAAAATTAAAAACTATGGAGCAAAGTAAAATTAGTTTAAGCCCTTCTATATGACAAGCCCCCCACCCCTAGTGGCACAGCTCCATGTCTGAGGACTTACAACGCTAGAAACCCTTTGCGTAGCTTTGCGCTTAACTATAAACAAATCTATACGAAAACGATCAATTTAAGTATTTCTACTGATTATATAAAATTCTGTAACAATCAGAGGATAGGAGCATCTTTCAGTTTTTGGAGTTTGCTTTCATCGACTATTTTTTATTAACTTAGTGACACAAAAGTGTGAAGTACTCGTATTGATTACCTGTTTTAAACATAACCAGAAATAAATATTATTGTCAGCGGCGCAAAGAAGGCTGGGTCTACCTGAGCAAGCGATTTTAAATTGACGACCAATAAATGAATGGATACGCAAAAAAAAACAAAAAAAAACTAAGTTTCATGCTGTAGGTGTGGTGCGAAGTGTGAATAGGGGCAACAAATAATCAACGAGCTGACGGGATCACGCGTTAGCATATAATCAAGTAAATCTTCCCAGGGCTGAGAACGGGTAATCGTAAACTTGCTTGTTGTTTATAAAATACTGTTGAATTGACGTAATTATATACATTGCAAAACCAGAATATTATGAATTTCTTTGATTACAGACTCATACAGGTTCTGAATACTTATGTAATAAACAAAGAGACTAGACCAAAGTGCTTTCTGAAATGTGCATGCCATGGTGGTACCCGGGGAAAAAATTCACCTTTATCACTGATCATGGTATGTTTTTTAGTATGTGAAATCAGTATGTTCTTTTGTTATTTTTCTGCATTATTAGAGGCAACAAATATTAAGGTTTGATTTAAAGGAGCGGAAGTTTTCTGAAGTAAGTGATATATTTATTTCATATGGAAACATTTTCTCTTTTATCTTGATATGGACGTATCTTTCAAATTGACAAAAACAGTTATTTAAATGATTCAAAATGCTTGAAAAATGCTATAATGAAATGAGTTAAAAATTTAGATCGATTATAAAATAATATCATGATAAATATATATGTTAATAGAAGCGTAACTCATTCGTTTATGTGTGATAAAAATAAGACTTTCCTAAAACTATTAAGCTTTAAGCATGGTGGATACATCATTCTTTTTCTTTTAAGGTTTTGTTTTATTTGGAAAATAAAGATGCCTTTGCATTTCCACATAAAAACAATAATGACATCAAAATATGTATTAGGCTGTGTTTAAAACTTTATTTGAATGATATAACTAAGCTTATATAGCTAAGTTTGTTTGTTTTTGAATTTCGCGCAAAGCTACACGACAGCTATCTGCGTTAGCTGTCCCTAATTTAACAGTGTAAGACTAGAGGAAGGCAGGTAGTCATCACCA
>NW_013671048.1:59047-63649 GCF_000517525.1 Limulus polyphemus
ACCACCTGGCTATGCCGGGCCAATAGTTTAATCATTGGAACAATTATTACACTACAGAGCAATATATCTAACAAATTGTGAAATAAATTCCTAATCACTGTCAAGGAAAGGCGTAGAACATAATAAAAGAAAAGGCTTTTTTCTATATTAAAAATTATATTAAATGGTAAATCCATTTATATTTCTTTTAGGTGTGAACGAACTAATAAAATATACTTCTATCATTTTTCTTTCTTACGAAATCTTCTAGATCTTAATTTCATTATTTCTGTACACTAGCATAAAATATCCGCTTTCTGTGAGGTTTAAAGACCCCCTCATAACTCACAGAGGCCCCAGTGTACCGATGAAGTTCCTCCATTATCTCCAATTACTTCTGTAGCTACCCCAAGTATGGTCGCTACCAAAAAAAAATAAGAAAGAAAATAAAACACGTCAAGACACCCGCCCGTGTGCCAAGTTTGGTCTCGCTAGCTTGTAAGAGAGGATATAAATATGAAGTTTCAAACATGGCACCGCCGGGATCCCGAGGGAGGCCAGGAACAGAATTATCGATGCAAATTAATTTTCAACTACACTGAAAACCTATTTTTAAACCACATCATCCGTGGGCAGCCATCCGAAGGCATTTTAACCCCCCTGATAGGGGGCTAAGCAATATAGACAAAGATACCCCCGGGCCACCCTGAGTTTGCCTGCCAAGTTTGGCCCTGGTGATTTCATAACAGTGGAAGAAGTTAGCTGGATACACTGGGTGTCCGCAGAAATTTTTCCAAGGAGGGACAAAGTAGTATGAAATTGTATATTGCATAAACGATTCATATACATATGCAGAATGAATTATGTTTCTCATTTTGCAGGGGGGTAAGTGCCCCCCTGCAGACGCCCATGGCTGGATAGATATACATAAATACAAAGCTACGAGCTGAAGTAATATAGAATATTGTCCGAGCGTATCAAGACTAAATGTCTGTTTATGTTAAGCACAAAATATCACGTTGTGATTTCAGTGTGAAAACACGTGAATAATCTTTATATATATAACATTGCATGTAAATCAATATAATTCTGGCTTTTCTATTTTGACCTAGTTTAAAACACATCTTCCAAGAACATCAAACCATACAGTGTAATTACTATCGTAACGATCTTTACAGGTGTTTACAAGAGGTTAAAATAAGAACCATGGTTTATGTCTGCCATCTTTAACTATTACCAAGACAATTATGTGTCTTCTAGCGAAGAGTTTGAAGTAATACAGGCCACACGACACATTATTAACTAGCAACGTGGCTGGAGTGATATATTATTCCCCTGTAACGAAGGAATCTAATTAAAGGATTCCAGTTACATTACTAAAAGAGAATCCTTAGTCTTCATATATATTGTTACGACAGCAGAAGTCACGAATAATCCAGTATTTGCTAGACGCCCTCTATTCCTGTATATAAGCGCGCCAGATAAAGCGAGACAATTAATCGGAATGGAATTGCACACAGGCAGAGATAGAGACGGATAATTGAGTCAAGCGCGGTAGTGACCGTAAGTAAAATGTGTGAATCGTTGTGAATTATAGCCTGTGTTTAAGTTAAACTGACTGTGGAAATTAAGTGTATTGCAAAGTTGTATTAAGAAAGAATAAACTAGTTTTATTTAAGAAAGAACTTGTATCGCTGAAGTTTTTCGGAAAGAATTTCTACGGAAAATTAACCAACGACCAGAGACGTAACAATATGTAATATACGTGTAATTTTTAATTGTTCGACTATTTTTTCCCTTTTCTTTTTCGGGTTAGAATCTGCCCTGCTTTTTATGTGTCCGAGTGTTTCTTATAAAGGAAGCTTTAATCACAACTTTTGTTTGATAAATAGGTTTTTTTTGTAAAAATTAGGTTGTATTTTTAAGTATATTTTGAAAATCATTCATTTCGTCAGAGTCACAAGAGCTCATTTTTCTCATTAACTTACTCAGCTCATGGGCCTCTGTTTTGACTCTTAGTAAGAAAGAAACGCCTCGGGAACTAAAACACTGAAGCGAAAATCCTCCACCTGTCCTACTCTTCCTGACCTAGGGCGTTTTACCGTTATCTTTCCTCTGTGTTCAGCTCCATAACATTTCCCCTATCGCCCACTGGTGAAAGCGACGCGTATTTATTTATTATTATTTTTTTAATATACATGGCCGGCGTGGGATGGTGGTTAGCGTGTTCGCACTGTAAATCCAAGGGTTTTTGATTTGCGACCCGTTTTTATTTAAAAAAAAAAAGACGCGCTCCTTTGGGGCCGTTGGTGCACTAAAAGACTGACCCACAGATCCCAATATTCGATCAGATAAGAGTAGCACAAGAGTTGGCGGTGGGTGATGTAGGCTAGCTGCCTTCCTTCTAGTCTGTCAGTTCAAAATATGTGTAGATAGCTCTTTGTGTAACTATGTGCGAAAATTTCAAACACAAACTAATGCAATGAGGGATCGAATCAAGTGATAAGACGATCGTTTCGAATAGTAATTGACGTGGTTAGGAATATATGTTTATATTTAAATATATATATATATATAAATTCCTTGTTGCTACTGCGATTTTGTCCTTCGAAGTGAATTGTTTCTCTTTTATTATCTACATAAAAAAAAATTATTTTACAAAACCCTCGTTCTTCTTCATCGTATCACTATAACAATCACGTAATGCGAAGAAAATTTGGTAGTGTATTAAACTTAAAGCAATTATTAATATACGTTTTCCAGGACTGTAAAACCTCTACATTACCAAGACCTATATTTTACCAAAATAAACAAGTTTAAATACTGTTTTCTGATTAAACTTCTTCCAAGATAGAAATCTAAGACTACACAGTAACCACAGCTTGACATATACGCACATGTATCTATAATTTTCATTTTCGTCCTTTAAATTTAATGTGATCGAGTTTTTAAGTGTTAAAAATTCGTATATTAAACAATTAACACGCATTTTATTTTCATTTCTTTAACTGTAGTTGCTTTTTATAAGCAAATCATCACGATTTTGGTATTTATACTTGGGCTGCAAGATGAAACTAAAGCCGAAAATATTTAATTCGCAAACGAAATGCCTCTCTATTCATTAGGTCCTGAGTAAAAGTCTGAAACACGAGTTTGTTTTTTTTTACCAGCAACTTGTTAATATTACTAAACAACTATTTTTTTGAAATATATGAAACGCACGATCGTTAGTTATGTAGGAAGTATTAGAGTTGAACATAACATTCGTCCATGTGTGGTCAACTTATTTGAGTTGAGAAATTTCTTATCTGTCATGCTTTTTGAAACTTTCACAAAAATATGCAAATTGTAAACCATAAAAAGCATAATTGGTTATGTTATATAAATATACACCGTTCTTTATTCCTTGTAAGAGCAACTAAATTTATTGTCGGGCTTTTCTGTTTGGTTGCCCTTGTTTCTTTTTTTAACTTTTCAGATATTTTATACATATAATTAAACTTACCTCCAATTTTGAGTATCCAAATCCACCGAAGTAAGGTCCAAGGTAAACAACAGAGAGATACGAAACCTACGAAATGAACTGAACTATTATATTAGCTCTTTCTCAGTTTGGCGTCATAAACAACAGAGAGATACGAAACCTACGAAATGAACTGAACTATTATATTAGCTCTTTCTGAGTTTGGCGTCATAAACAACAGAGAGATACGAAACATACGAAATGAACTGAACTATTATATTAGCTCTTTCTGAGTTTGGTGTCATAAACAACATAGAGATACGAAACCTACGAAATGAACTGAACTATTATATTAGCTCTTTCTCAGTTTGGCGTCATAAACAACAGAGAGATACGAAACCTACGAAATGAACTGAACTATTATATTAGCTCTTTCTCAGTTTGGCGTCATAACAAGTTCACATATCAACAGATGAGATAACTAATTGACGAAGTAGGACGGGCTGACTTGTCGAATCAACCTCCACGGTTTTAGCAAATCCATTTGATTGGTTGCTACCCAAACTACAAAGAAAGATGAAAGCAGAGTTAACATTCTGTGTCAAGGATTTAGACATTCATTAATGACAAATAATCCAGACAAGCAGTTTTTTAATGTAATATACAGAGGTATACGATACGAAGCCAGACTAGAAAACAATTCAAATACTGTAATTACTGGATGGTCAAGTTAGAATAAAGAAATGCAGAAAATTGTCGTAAATGCTCGCTAGTCGGGAAGAGATTATTGTGATAAATTGATAGTTTTTTTATTGCAGCAGTTAACTGAAAAAATAATAGATTTTTTTTGGTTAACCATTTGTACGTCGAAATTCTTTTGAGAAACTACAAAATTATAGTGATGATTTCCAGTGTATAGTCTGTTGTGATTATCATGTGTAAGTACAGTGTTATGGTTGTACTTGCTACGAATAAGTTCAGTATATTATGGTTATGTATAAGTTCAATATTTATGGTTATGTATAAGTTCAATATGTCATGGCTAAGTATAAGTTCAATATATTATGGTTATGTATAAGTTCAATATGTCATGGCTAAGTATAAGTTCAATATATTATGGTTATGTATAAGTTCAATATGTCATGGCTAAGTATAAGTTC
>NW_013671048.1:64541-66992 GCF_000517525.1 Limulus polyphemus
AAAGTTAGGTTCGTTCTACCGTTTACGTTTACTAACTATATATATATATATATATATATACAATTTGTAGTGTTGTATCCTAGCTTTAATCTATATCCTTTATTTTTGGTTGGAATTCGACATCGTTAAGTCTCTGATAAGAGTTTTGTAGGTTCTTGAAAACACCAGCCGCTATTTATCCTTTTTACTTACAAAGCGATCTTCTCATACGCTTATTTTAATCTTCTTTACCAAGTTTTAAAATCTGATCATCTATTGATTTTTTTTAAATCCTGGGGTGACTTTTCATTTTGGTCACTTGTCTTTAGGGATACCGAGTTTCAGTTGGTATTTGAAGTTTTCACTTTTTTGTTATAATTCAGAACCACATTTAGCAACAAGGTGACATATTCACACTTATAAAACATTCTAGTTGTTCTATTAACTTTTATTTTTTTGAATTAAAGAAACATTTAAACCATCTGATTTTAAATATTCATATACAAAAACAAATTCCATTTATTTGCATTTTGATAATAAAATAATAAAAAATAAAAAAATAAAGTGTTTTTTTAATAAACACTTTTCATATTGTGTTGTTAAATAGCATCATCTTACTCCAGATGGTTAATTTTCTTACACGTGACAATGGAGTTAGAATATAAAGCAAAGTTCAATTCAAATTTGTACAATTGTAATAAACCCACGAAAAGTAGTAATACTATACAACAGCGGTTTTCAAACTAATATCCTTTAATTTAAAATATTTTCGCGGATCTCCAAACATATCAATGTTTTTTGTTACAAAAAAAAAGATTCCGTGTACATGAAAAATTGTAATCCAAAATTAAATGTTTTAATTCATACAAATTTAATTTTACGGAAACTATTTTTATTCTATAAATCATATGTTTTTAAATATTTTTGGAAATTTCGGATATGACTCACGCACTTCTTGGAATATCTTCGTGGACACCAGTTTGAAAAACGCTGCTATATTAAAAACACGGTGAAGCTCCAGTATTTCTTGGCAGCTATTAAAAACAAAACATAATTCAGCACTCATTTGTATAGTTAACATTAAGTTTTCTACACAGCCAAGTGACTTTGATCAAATTTGTAGAACATTTCAAAGGTAAAAGTGCTAATCCAATTGATTAATAAGTTATTAATAAAGCATGACATTTCTAATTAGTCTATATTTCAACTGCAAATCCGAATTTAAGAAACTAAATTACGAAAATATCAATTATCAGTTGTATGTAAGTCAGCATCAAACTCAAGGTATTCTAGACAGAAGATGCAAGGCCTAGCGCCCCCCATTGGCACAGCGGTATGTCTGCGGACTTACAACGCTAGAATCCGGGTTTCGATACCCGTAATGGGTAGAGCACAGATAGCCCATTGTGTAGCTTTGTGGTTAATTACAAATAAACAAACGAGCAAGGCCTAGCTCAAACCTGGTAGCAGATGTAATATAAATCCAATTTTTTAAAGATGTCGTTGTCAAAAACATAACATATTTTAGTAAGTAATTTTATAATATTTTATTTTATTTGAGAACTGATCTCATGACAATTTATTGTATATTATTATTAGTGTCGAACTTGTATCCGAATTTTAAAATCGTGTGATTTCCACTCCTGAGACGACATACTTAATCAAAACCATCAAAAGGCGTAAACTAGGTCAAACATTGCAAGCATAAAAAAATCCCCATATTTCAAAAGTAAAGTCGTGAATTAGGAGAGTAGGCATTACGTACGCCCACGATGGATTAAACCAATCACCTAAACGTTTGGTTTTCCTGTTCGTCAAGGTTCCTGTATATATTTGCTGAATTTGACATGCATTCCCTCACCTGCATAAACATGGCGTTATATCAGAGGATTTAGGGAAGTTTTAGGACAAGTTAGTCTCGTCGCCATTGTTTGACAATTTTTATGAATTTTTATTAATGTTTCATGTCCAAAGCAATATCTTTATATACTAGGGGAAATACTCATGCTTTATGTACGAAACATTTTTTAGGTCTAGTATTTTGTATTTTAATGCACAAAGTTTATAAAATGTAAAGGAAATGCAATGCTCTTTATTTAAGGTAATTAAAACAGTTGAGTGACTTGCCTAGACTACTCACGTAAGAGGTTAAGTTACGTAGAGTTATAAACTGGGCGTCTAAATGACCGTGATGTTAAACCCATTCCACAACACGTGATACCCACTAAACAAATCTAGTAATAAAGACACTTTGAGCCGAATGGTCTGATCTAACGACGTTTTCAAAACCTGAATACCGGAGCAAGTATTAAAACTCAACAGGGTGATGGTACCTGTACTGTAAGTGTCTATAAACAATTTAACACAGAAGACATTAATACATAAAATTTGCTAACTGAGATGGGGCTGTGAGAGATAACAAATCCATTCCTAAAATACTGTTGTGTATCTGCTTGTTTGTTAATTTCCTGT
>NW_013671049.1:0-5164 GCF_000517525.1 Limulus polyphemus
TGCACCCGTTTCCCTGTGAAAACCGAACAAAAATCACGTCCAAAACCGCACAAAAGCAGATTTTTGAGCGGCCGCCATTTTCTTTCCAAAAAGGCGTATGACAGTTTCAAGTAGCCTATAACCTTCTTACACATCTATAAAACAAAGAAAAAAAGTTTCATCGAAAGCGGTGCACTCGTTTTCCCGTGAAAAGCGAACAAAAACACGTCCGCGAGCATTACCGACAGACAGACAGAAATTGAGATAAGGCTTGTTTCGGCTTCTCTGGTGTATGAAACGTGAAGATATGCAAAAAGTACACTATTCTAAGCAATGTACAGACAAAACTCTTTATTTTATTTATATAGAAGATAAAGTAAACATTTAATGCCAGATTCAACAAATGCGATTTTTGTAAAAGATAAAGTAAACATTTAATGCCAGATTCAACAAATGCTAGTTTTGTGCACTTTAATATGGCTGCTGTATTTTATTTAGAACACAAAACTGTACCACCTGAAAATTCCACAAAAAACATTTGAAAATTAGAGAAAATTCCCTATAAAATTGGCTATGTTATGGGCATGAAGCAGGTGAGGATGAACAAACTCCTAAAATAAAGGATAATAAATTCAGATATGCTGCATGACTATTACATGTATAATGATAGTTGGACAGTTTGGTTCTTTGTGTATGCGTATAATGATAGTTGGACAGTTTGGTTCTTTGTGTATGCGTATGATGATAGTTGGACAGTTTGGTTCTTTGTGCCCAATGTGTGCTGTGCTTGGACTACTTTGTGTATAATGATAGTTAGACAGTTTGGTTCTTTGTGCCCAATGTGTGCTGTGCTTGGACTACTTTGTGTATAATGATAGTTGGACAGTTTGGTTCTTTGTGTATGTGTATGATGATAGTTGGACAGTTTGGTTCTTTGTGCCCAACAGTCCAAGCACAGCACACACATTGTGTATAATGATAGTTAGACAGTTTAGTTCTTTGTGCTCAATGTGTGCTGTGCTTGGACTACTTTGTGTATAATGATAGTTGGACAGTTTGGTTCTTTGTGTATGTGTATGATGATAGTTGGACAGTTTGGTTCTTTGTCGAGTGATCTCGAATCAGTCTGTCTTATACAGATCAGATCCATCCACAACCTCTTAAAGGTTGATTTTTCTTTTTCTATTAATAATATCCTCATATACCCATACATATACTTTATATGTAAGTGCCTTTGTATGTTTTCAGGCTCTTGGCTCACAGTGATGAGGTGGGTATTGATGAACCTATGGACCAAGATGACTCAAAAAATCAAAAAGTACAAGGTAATATAAAATATTCTGTTGTTTTAAAGATAATTTGTTTAAATTGAAAAAAAAAACTCAGAGTTAACCACTCATTTCATTTTACTATAATCTTTAATTACCCAATCTTTGAACTGAAATGATGCCTGGTCACTATTAAAAATAGTTTGAAAACAGTTAATTTTAATTCAAAGTTACTAGGTATAAATTTAGGCTTACGTCTCCAAGGAAATATATTTTTAAGTTTGCGTTTCACAAAAGCACCTGTTTAGCATTTGCAATAATAAAATAAAACTTTATTAAAAAAACAGCAGACCCTCATTACAGAGCTTCTTGTGAGTTGTCATGACCACAGTGAGAAACTTTTTAGTTGGTTAATAAAAAGTTTAAGATATATTACCTAAGGCAATTTTAATATTCTATACTCATTGGTACTGGCGTATATGCTTTTTAGAAGGCTGTGAAGGATGATTACAATTATATTTATCATAAGACATTAGTATTAGGCCTATTTATTTTCAAACACTACATTCTTAATCTAGTACCTTAGGGATTTTCAGGTATTAGGAGAGTGTATAACAGTAGCATTTCAACTACACTATATTTGTCATATCCATTGCCGATGACCCATTTTGCTCACTCCAAATCTCTTCAGGCTGTAAGGGTGTAAAAAACATTTTTTGAAGCTAACGGCTAGAGGAAAAGGTAGTTTGGAACAAATGCACGACATGCAAGCTGTGTCTAGAGTCCCAACCATCACTTTTAATCATGGTTTACCTGTGATATTTAACAGTATGCATCTGATATTATTCTGTTATAGAATACTAGTATAAAATCAAATTCACAAATTTTGGACTTCTTTTAAATAAATGTACATTCCCTTTTTCCCTTTAATAATATTTGTCCTTTAAATGAGGTTAACAGCAGAGGTTAACACGGAGTTTATTGTTTGACGAGAAGCAGAAATAGTGAAAAAGTAAGTTTAAAAAGTTTTATTATTTTGAGAAAAGTTTTTCTATGTTATTTGAACAAATAATGTAAACATGTATAATTTATTCCTTTTCTCCACGATTATTGATTTCTCTAGTGGTTGGCCAAGGAGACAACAGAAGCCTGTCTTTGTTGGACCAAAATAAAATATCTGATGCAGAACAAGAATTGGCAAACTTGGACACAGAAGAAACTAAAATTGATAACGAGAAAGGAGAGGAAAGTAATGAAGTGGAGCAGCCAAAATCCCTCCAGTGTGATGAGTGAGTTTATTTACAGTAATCTTACAAAAGTTATTAGTCTGATTACTTGAACACTGTAGTTGAGAAAATTTCAATTAGCTGTACCAGGAAAGTAATGAAGTGGAGCAGCCAAAATCCCTCCAGTGTGATGAGTGAGTTTATTTACAGTAATCTTAATAAAGTTATTAGTCTGATTACTTGAACACTGTAGTTGAGAAAATTTCAATTAGCTGTACCAGTGCTCTATTTGAAATGTTTCTATAACTTGGACATTTTGGTGATTTTATTTGTCTTGCTTGTGTACCCTCCTGATATTAATTGGTCACTTATTTTGTATAATATCCATATCTTCCAACACTTTTTATTCTGTGTAGAGTGGTACTCTATTTAAAAAGAAATGTTAAATATTTTTACCACAATGAATTATATTTTTTGCACAAATCGCTATTCACTGAGCCCGAGGGCCCCCCAGTGACATAGCAGTATATCTGTGGATTTACACTGCTAGAAACTGGGTTTTGATGCCCGTGGTGGGCAGAGCACAGATAGCTATTTCTGTAGTTTTGTGCTCAACTACAAACAAACACTGTTCCGAGTGGTTGGCGTGCTTGATTTTGGAACCGAGGGTCTGTGACCTGTTTCAACAATATCATGTTTATACTTTGGGGCTGTGGTATAAGAGTGATAGTTAAATTCTACTATTTAATTAGAGTAGCAATGAGTTAGTGATGGGTGTCTTTGACTGTTTACTTTATCAGTTCAGGATTAGGGTGAAAATATCCAGATACTGGCCACGTATGCTAAGTGTTAGCTTAGTGTAATAATTTATTAAAAATTCCACCAGATGTCTCTTGATGGTGGGGTAGAATACTGCTGAAATATATATAGTTGTCTAATGAGCCTGGTGATGCTTTTAAAAAATTTCTATAAACTTTTCTGTTTGTGGCATCTATAATTTATGCACAAGTACCACCTTTTACTATATTTTCGGCTGTCTTTGCTATATTCGTAAAAAGATGGTCTCCTGCTGTTTTTTAAATGAATTATCAATAAGTTTAGAACTTTTTTTATTTAGCTAGAAATAAGATGAATTTAGTAATGTTTTATCTATTGAGAACTTTCTAGAATGGTGATATTAATTTACAGTTAATTAGTCATAATTTTGCGGTTTCAGATGTGGTAAGAAGTTTAAATCTGAAACTGAAGTTGAGTTTCATGCAGTTAAATCTGGACACCAGAGTTTCTCAGAATCAACAGAAGAAATCCAACCTTTAACAGAAGACGACAAACGAGAGCAGTTAAGAAAGTGTGTTTTAGTTTTCAAAATTCACCTTTAGCAATTCTTTCCATAAGTTCTATTAAGCATTTCTTAAGAGATGAGGAAATGAATCTGAGAACTTGCTTCTTGAAAAAATTTATTCATTGTATACAATAATGGTAAGACAAGTTTTATACTTTGTTCTAAGAACTGACATTGAAATATTCTTAGTTGTTCAACTTTTAAGAGTACTGAATAATGATTCAAGTCTCTGAATGTATCAGATTTGAACTTTTTCAGAATAATTTTCATCATCACAAGACTATTTCTATTGTTAAAAGAATCCTCACATATTTCTGGAAAGAAAAGAATGACAACACCATCTCTTCATAGGCCTATAACTTTTTCTTAAGTACTTAACAAATTTTATTTCAACTTCTTAATTTTTATTACTACAGCCAAGCACATGTAAAATAGGCCTCACGTTTAATCATCTATCATCATACACATACACAAAGAACCAAACTGTCCAACTATCATCATACACATAGTAGTCCAAGCCCAGCACACATTAGGCACAAAGAACCAAACTGTCCAACTATCATTATACACAAAGTAGTCCAAGCACAGCACACGTTGGACACAACCTTGCGAGAACTAAATGCTAAGACCCCCCCCCCCCCAACTGGCACAGCGGTATGTCTGCGGACTTACAACGCTAGAAATCGAGTTTCGATACCCGTGGTGGGTAGAGCACAGATAGCCCATTGTGTAGCTTTGTGCATAATATCAAACAAACAAATGCTAAGACAGTTCATCATTCATAACAACTTTTTAATAAGTCTTGTAAATCAACCTCTCCCGTACTGGAAGTACCAGAAGTTTCTTCCTCTCACTCGTAGATAAACTTCAAAATTTCAGTATGATTTGACCACCTTTTAATTTGAAAAATGATGTATTTAATTTTATAATGATGTTCTTGATATACATGTCTCAAACTGGTCCTGTCTTTGATTTATTAAACATAGAATTTTTCGTCTCTCGTACAGAAAGATATACGATATACTTTTATTGAATTTTCAAAACACAATAAACAATTAACCCTAATTATTTTGGGGGTTTTGAGTCCATTTTATTTCACCGTTATAAAAGGCCTAACGGTATTTCTTTGGTTTCCTGATCCAAGCTGTGCAGATGAGCCTTAAATGGGCAAAACTGCAGTCCACAGTAGGGGGTACAGCCAATCAAAGAATGCATTAGGCCTCTACATCACAGATTCTCTTTTCAATTTCACATCTGGTGAAAAAGAACAGAAGTCTTTAACATATATATATATATTGGTGTACTTTGGTGACAGATTTTCTTGTAGGTAGATTTTATTAAACAAGACC
>NW_013671049.1:6164-8901 GCF_000517525.1 Limulus polyphemus
CTGACAGAAAAGGAAAAATCATGTAAAAATTCAGATACAGTTAATTTTCAAAACAATTACTACATTTTCCCATCAAAACAATGCAATAATATAAATACATAAAGGAAAAAGGTGCAGTAGAGATGACTGGAATCTAAGTTTTGTCAGTGAATGAGTAGATGTTTTTAGTATGTAAACAAATTGCAAGGATTCAGTTTACCGTTTCTTCAAATGTTACTCAATCACGTTATGCTTTTATGACTCGCAAAGTTGATACTTCGTTACATGTATGGCCCACTTTCTGTAAGTCGGTGGGAGATTTGGCCCACTTCAGAAAAATTCTACAAGCAACACTGAATAATGTTTACCAAAATATCCAGTCAAATAATGCTTTTTAAATTTTAGTGATGTTTTCTTTGCTAAGGTTATTCTTCTGATAAGGTGTTGAAGAATATGTATGTAGTGCTATGAAAATTTAACATAGAATTATACAGAGAAGCTTCTGTAAAAGAAATAAGAATCTCACTGTTGTTCTATCTTAACTTGAAACTTGGAGCTATTGCTACTTTCTTTGAATTATTCTCAAAAGACCTTTTTTGACTTCCAGGTTAGAAGAGAGAATCAAACAGAGAAGATTAGAAAGGGAGGAACTTGAAAAGAAAAGTGCTATTGAAAGAGAAAAACAGAGGAGGAAAACAGGCCAAGAACTAACTCTTGCAAAACAGAAGTTAGTCAAGTATTAACTGTTTCAACCAGTGTGTGCTTTTCAGGTGTCAAGTGCACACCTGCGTATCAAATTTAAAAATAATTCTAACTCTATTTTAATCCTTTTTTAACTCAAAGCTATCCGAAATGGCAGTTCTGAGAAGTCTTACTATAAACCACATATTTATCGAGTTTTTTCTGACCATCCGAAAGGAAACTATCATCCCTTGGAAATATAGTGATTCACTTCTTGGACATCTTTGTACCTTTCATTTTTCCCACCATTTTTAATCATCAATATCACATAATATCAAGGGAATCTCCCTCAAAACCAAATGATGTCATAATGCAGCCAATTACATTCGTTTGCATATCCAAATGAGCTAATTACTGTTTGGAATTTTCTAGTTACAGCACGGATAACACTTAACTGCATTTTTTTTTGCACTGCAGCAGTTAAACAACTCTTCTTAGTTCCCTTAAACAAACATTATTTAAAAGCAACAATGTTACAGCTTGAAAACGATACTGTTTGGATGGGAGGGTCAAATGAAGAAATTTTAAAAATAATTACATGCCAATTTTTTTCACTTTTAGCATTGGTGTGATCTTTAGTATTTGGCCTAAAATGGCATCACTGGATAATTCTGCAACATACATCTTTGGAAAGTACATAAAAGTGTGTTGTGGTTGAGATACTGATTTATCAGCATTGTTAATGGAAGGAAATGTTTAAAGCAATAAATAACATTTAACTAAGGGCGATTTTGTTCATTTTTTAGATACACTTTGCTTATAGCATATAGCTCTCCAACAGACGTATATCTTAGAAGTAGGGAACACTTCTTTAAGATTGGATATGTTGTGGGTATCAGGCAGGCAGGTTGACCGAAATTTAAAATTTGACTCTATCTGCTGGAGCCCTATAATTGGGCAGGAGTTATTGTTCAGTTTGATTGGTTGATAATACATAGCACGCATGGTCTATATGATGCATGTGACATGTAGTACAAGTAGCATCTGTACGATGTACTTTATTAGCCTCGTGTTTGTGTTTTCCGAAGTTATTTTTTAATAATTGTTTAATGTGTGCATTTATGTACGTATTTATATATCATGCACTGAATGCAGAAGACAGGAATAAAAATGCCAGTTAGTACTTATGTCTAGCATGATGTTTGTTAAAATGACATTAATTTTTTGTCCAGAATTCAGATAAGATCACACTGCTAGGAGTTTCATCCAAGTAATTTCACTATAATGTATAAAAACATTTCGATTCAGTGTACTTTTCTTCACATACTGTTTTTGTTAATAAATTACACTTTTCTAAGCCTATTTTGAGGTTTATTAAGTGAAATTATTATCTAAGTTCAGTGTTGGCTATACATGTATATTTTTTCAGCTGTTTACAACAGTTTCTTTATCGTTGTATACACATACACACGATGGGAGATTTAATCATTGTGGAATAAGTGTTTTATTGCTGTTATTTTTTCATAATGCTGGCCACTACACTATACTAACATGTTATGTCTGGACATTAATCATGTGTGTAAAGTGAAAAGTTCATACAGTTTTATTTACCACAATTAATGTCTGACAAACGAACATTGTTGATAAATAATTAGTGTTGCTTCTAGGACGTGTACTTTGCATATTTATGCTATTTTGATTGCCACTGGTACAAAATAATCGTTTGCCTGCATACTAGTTCGTGCAGAAAAAACAACAGAAGTGTGCGCCTGCCCTTCGTAATGATAGATTGCAAAAGTTAAATATGTTATCCATGCAGTTAAATGTTATCCATCTACTAAATACCATTCTGTTAATACATGTGACATTATACAGCTGAAATAAAATACTCATAGAAAAATACTCCTGCAACAAGTGAGGAATGATTATGAGAGGACGTTTAGTTTATTTTATGCTCTATCAACATGGTGTGTTCTTTTTGTTTCATAAGTCCACTATTGGAAAGTTCTGTAAAATATGTTTGGAAAGATCAGTTAATTATGTAAAAGACTAGCTGTGTACCCGTCCTTCGTACGGG
>NW_013671049.1:9676-23616 GCF_000517525.1 Limulus polyphemus
ATATCTGAATTTTTACATGATTTTTCCTTTTCTGTCGGTGGTTTTTCTGACCATCCGAAAGGAAACTATCATCCCTTGGAAATATAGTGATTCATATCTGAATTTTTACATGATTTTTCCTTTTCTGTCAGTGGTTTTTTCTGACCATCCAAAAGGAAACTATCATCCCTTGGAAATATAGTGATTCATATCTGAATTTTTACATGATTTTTCCTTTTCTGTCAGGGGTTTTTATAACTAAATTCCTTCCTCTTTGGTGTATCTTGTGACCTCAATAATTACTAATGAAGCTTAACTTTGAGAATAGCTAGAGCGTGATAGAGAAGAGTCTACTCTGATCAGTGTTGAGTAAACAAAATGTTTTAGTAGAAATGTTTGGTTTACCTAGATATTGGTTACACAAAGTTCCTGTATGAACAAAGGATTCTAATGTGAAGTTCACATCATTTAGGAACAAACCACCAATCTGGGAACTATTTTATAATTTCTTTGGATATTATTTTTGTTTCTGAAGTTGTTTGAAAGCTTCACAAGTACTCAAACAACCCACACAAAGAAAATAACCTATTTTTTATTTAAAACAAACTATATTTATTATGTATATATTGATCAAGGATATTGTTGGCAAAAACCACAATACAACATCCGACAAAGGTAATGGTGATGCCATTTTGAAAGTCTATGATAAAGTTTTTTTCAGTTTTTGCCATATTTTTGTGACTTATAACTTGAAATGGTGACTGCTTTAATGCCAAATAAAGTATGAAAGAAATATAAATGAAGATACAGGTTGAAACTGTATATATATATATATATGAAACTTTCTGATCAATAACAACAAAAGAAATTAATTCTAATGTTGAAGGAACTATTTTAATGTTTTTCAAAACAGTCTCACAGCAAAATTTTGGAAATTTCAAAACCTAAAAAATTAAGACATATTAAGTCATATTAAATTGTTCTAAGCATAAACTAGATACTGTTTTGAAAATAAAGTTTCTTGTAAGATCACGCAGCTTGGTAAAGCATCTCCATTTGAGAAGGAAAAATGAGGAACCATTTAATTTGGTCTAGAAAGGGTTAATAAGATTTTAGTATTTTTTTACAAATGATACTTTTTTTAACATTTGGTTTAGTTAAAAACTTCTGGTGATTTTTTAATCAAATGTTTAGTTTTGGTGATATGAGATTTTAAACACATCACAGGTATCTATTCCATATTTGTATATACATTTTTAGATAACATAATGTTTAATAAAAAACAAACAAATTTGGGTCAAAACAAGAAAAGAGGAGGTTTAGTAATTCTTTAAAATGTATATTTATTGTTAAAATATTTAGTATTTGTTATTTTAGATAAATCTTACTTGTAAATGCATCTTGTATCTTTACTATGATAAAAATATTTAAGTACAAGATTAGTAAAAAATTGTTAATTTAAAAAGGAGGAATAGGGATTGTCAAAAAACTGATAAGTACTGTAGACATGGAGTCAAATATGGATTTATAACTTGAGAAAAGAACGTAGACACTATTTCTAGCCTTGTTTGTTTACTTTTTGTTAGTCCCCAGTTGTAGGCTTGAAACTATAATCTTTGCATTTTGATTCACCTTGTTTCTATACTTTTTTTTGGCGATCCCTATTACCCATTTTTAAATTAACAATTTTTACTAAGCTTGTTTCTTAATCTTTTTTTATGTCGATTTATGGAGAATACATTGTAAGTTGCTTGTGTGCATGTGTGTTCAATTGAATGTTACATGTTTTTCAACATTTTACTGCTGCATTGGCTTTTTTCCCACCCAACCACCACACTGAACTTATTAAAAATAAATAACAAATATAGAACAAAGAATAAACACATGTAATGGTATGTAACTACAATAAACAAAGTTGTTCTCAATGGACCATCTTGAAGGCAAAGATTGTATCATCACAAATTTAATGACTGACTTCCATTAATGTCACAGTGTAATGTAACAAAAGATGAACAGGAACAAAGCAATCTCATCAGAACGGAGTAATGTTTTTCTTCGATAATGCAATACAGATTAATGCAGTGTAAACAGAGGTAGTAACATGCTTACCTTGTTAGGTCTACATGACATATGTACGTTCTTCAACAGCCTGCAGTGCACAAGTGTTTGCTAGAATAAGGCAGCAGAAATAATGCATGAAAAATAGACAACAGCGCCACGCTTCTTGTAAGTCACCAATTATCAGTATTTACAACTGCTACCTTCACATATATGAAATAGTGCTGTATGCAGTGGTAATAAATACTGAATACCCACTTATGATTTCAGCTAAGTCTAAGAAACAGCAGAAAGAATCACCATCGTATGAGTAGGTAAGT
Organism: Limulus polyphemus; assembly: GCF_000517525.1. NCBI lineage: Eukaryota > Metazoa > Arthropoda > Merostomata > Xiphosura > Limulidae > Limulus > Limulus polyphemus. The sequence goes on from NW_013671049.1 coordinate 12,034, forward strand.
TTATTATGGTAATTGTTAAAAACTTGATGAAATATAGTTGTGGAAATCCATGTAGAGACAGAAAATTCCAGTAACAATGAACAATATCAAGAAACGATAAGTGACAGCAAAATTTGGAAATTTTCATGTGGTGGTTTCCTATTAATGTGTTATAAAAGACATGAGTTGTAGTTTCCAGCTAATACACACAGATTTTTTGATAGTGAAGGACTTGGAAAATTTTGCAGCGTGATAAAATTAAGAAGGTTAAATTAAGTTTAAAAGTACTCTCTCAGTTTTTACAAAATTCCTGTGACCCCACACGACAGTAGATATCACTTGCAATAATATTATAGTGGAGTCATAATAGGGATTTGTAGCTTGAGCAGTCTATCAACAGTATATCTTCAGCCTTGTTTGCTTACTTTTTTGTGATCCCTATCTGTAGAATTTAAATTCTTAACTTTTTATTATCTTTTATGTTGGCTTTTTTATTACACAGTAATGAGCAAATATATGCCTAGATTAAGACACGACTCCCCCTCATATTAAAAATGTATAAAAGTTTACCAGTAGAAAAGTAGCCTTTTCAAATATGTCTAAAACATCATTTTAAATAAAGCTTCATGTCTTTTAAAGTAATTATTTACTGGGTTAAGTGGCTCTGTGCTTGAGGTTTCATGCAAACATACACTGAGTACAAAAGCAGCTGCTCAGATAAAACAACACATCTATTATGTATTTATAACCATGTAAATCAACTTTCAATTTTGAAAAGTAATCACCTTTTTAGTAGGTCCTGGACATTGGCAGCATCTAGGTTTTGGTGCAAAATACTCGGCCGATTGTGCTGTAGGCTCGTGAAACGATAATAGTATGAATGAATGAGCAAAGTTTTGATTTTGTCCAATATCATGAAGTCACTAATTTTGCTTATTATCAGTGTTTGAGTGGTCTTAGCTATTGAAAAGGAAGGTTTTGAGTGTTGTTTCAAGAATAAGTCTGTTTTTCAAGGTGGTTTTTGTCTGACTTCTGTTAAGAACTTTTAAGCAAAATTCTGTGTGATCCCTATTACAAACCACTATTGTGGTTTATGAAAAAGAAAGTTAGATTCAGATTGTAATAAATTACTTATTAATTCTTTGCGATACTCCATTCATGGAGAGATTTTACTTGTAAACACAATTTGTATCTTTAGTGTGATAGTGAAAGTTGGATTATTTAATTGTAATTAATTTTTTGTGGTACATTTGTAATGGACAGTAATCCTCATTTCAGTGACATGCCTCCCAGTGGCACATCAGTAAGTACGCAGATTTACAATGCTAGAAACTGGGTTTGGATACCCATGGTGGGCAGATCACAGATAGCCCTTTGTGCTTAACTACAAATAAACAAATTTCAATGACATTTTTTTAAATATCTTTTGATTGGATACTAATTGTAATCACTTCGGAAGTAATCATTTACATAGTCTGTGATTTTTAAGTTTTCAAGTTTTTTTCTAGAAAAGAATGTAAAGCTTATGCAATAATGTTGGATAATATTTGTGGTTCCATGTTCAGTTAATATTTTTGCTTTCTCAGGATGGAAGAAGAAGAAATAAAAAGGCTAGCCGAGCAGAAACGAAAAGAAAAATTAGAAGAGAAAATGGCCAGGTGCATTTTGTTTATTCTGTTTTCTTCGTCTAGTCATGCACACACATACACCGAGTTTCTCATATTACAGATAGGTAGAGATATAAAAGTATAAGACATTTGTAGATGGATATATGACATTATGAAAGGCTGTATATAACCACAATTTCCTGACACTTTGAAATGTATACAAGGCTTATAGCATTTTCAAAAATTAATTTACTTTCATAATTATCAATAACTCTTGATAAAAGCAAGCCAAGTACATATGTCAGATTTGAAAAATTACCTAATAAATACTATTGATAATTTATACAACAGACTGACTAGGAACACATGTTGTTATAAAATAACTCGCCACAAAACAGAAACTTAAATGTGCCTCCACCAATCTCTCTTTGCCAAAAAAACTTAAGATTGTCCGTGGAGTCATTTTCGGTACTTTTTTGTCACTTAGGCCTTAATTCCCAGCTGTATTAGGATATGCCTACTCCATGTTAAAATCCTGGACCCATCATTGTAATAGTAGTACCTTATATTTATCAGCCTTAATTTCCAGCTGTATTAGGATATGCCTACCCCATGTTAAAATCCTGGACCCTTCATTGTAATAGTAGTACTTTATCAGCCTTAATTCCCAGCTGTATTAGGATATGCCTACCCCATGTTAAAATCCTGGACCCATCATTGTAATAGTAGTACCTTATATTTATCAGTTGATACATTATACACGTGCGTTAGAAGTATAACTCAAATTTGTTTCATTTGTGTAAGGGATTTTGCTTGCTATGGCTAATTATATAATTATGGATAGTCATGTTTCCCCTACCAGTAACAAGAGGGATAAAAGTAGTTCATGTAAGAGGTTTTAATGTTTATTTAATTATAATTTCAAGTAAAAACCTTTTAATTCTTAAGAGGACAGCTCGTATGATGATGTATAAAACTTTGTTTAGAAATAAGTTTTGCTGTAAGTTTTATGTGAATATATATATATATATATGTATTTTAATTTAGACTATTAATATGAATAAAAGAGTGTTATTTCTATTTCTAGACAGAGGGTGTTGGAAGAAATAGAGAGAGATAAACAAGCTCGAAAAGAGAAGTTTAATATAGGACCTCCAGCAGTGGCAGCTCCCTCCCCACCATCACAACCTGTTCAGGAGGTTTCTATACCAAAAGGAGTACGATAGTTGTAGGTTACAAATAAAATGTGCCCGTTAAACATACCTGTAACCTACAACTATAGTGTAACTGATTTGGTAATAACGAGTTCGGTAAAACTGACTGAAAGCGTATAGAGATAGGGTAGTGAAAATAGTAGATAATATATAAAGTTTTAGCGTAAAAACAATGTTTGATAGTTGTTACCGAGGTTTTAGAGATTACACAAATGAAGAAAAGTATTTTTTAATCAAAAATCACTTTGCACTAAGAGTAGTCAACACAGACTCCATATGTTCGTAGAGAAATTTCTGTACAAAATACTTAGTTAAAAATTCTGTTTATTTTTTATCTACAGAAAACTTGTAATGTTCACTAAAATACACAAAACATGTTAAAAGTTACAATGTAGTCCACCAAGGCAGTAGCAAAAGGGTTAAAAACTATATAGCTTAGTACAGACAAGGTAAAATTATTGGCTTAAACATGGTTGATTAAAAAAAATAACAGATTTGGTAATAACAATTACAGCTAATAACCACTATTCTATCATTTTTAGTATTGATGACAAAGTTTTCTCCTGAGAGTTTCTTCTTCAAACCTTTTCACATCTATTTATTGTAGTTTTAACACTTCACACAATAGTATCAAAGTGTAATTGTTCAGATCTTTACTTCCACAGGAATATAGTGTTCAATGTACACTGTGCTTATATTACCACTGGATGTACACCATCCTTATACTACCAATAGATGGTTATTTAATAAGAAGCAAAGTATTAATTAGTATAGGACAATTAACCCTATTAGGGGCCATTGGCCAGATATATATATCTGTGGTTGATTTCATAATTTAAGTAAAACTAGCTCTAATTCTTTCCATAACAATTGGTATGTATGGTATATATATAAAATACATAACAATTAATATGTATGGTATATATATAAAATTGGTATCTTGTAACCAAAAACTTTATTTAGTACAATTTGCAAAGAAAAATGTAAAAAAAATGTCTGTACAACTCTAAGGCGTGTATGAAGAGGTGAGGATTAGAACAACACATACTTTTATTGAAAAATAACTCCATTGGATATATTTACAGGATTTTAGGCACACAATAAAAAAGGAAGTATTTTTTAGTTATGTAAAAACAGCATGTCTTCCAAAATTTCATAACCTTAAATATTACACATGCATATTACCAAATTATGTAAGTTTTTAAAAGTTCACATTAAATATTATGTAGATTGTGTGTACCAAACTTAATGTAATAAGGTTAAGCACTCGTAAGTGTGAGAAGAAAAACGGATTACACAACATTACCCTGCTGGTCTGGAAAGGATTAACTGTCGAGTAGTGGTTTACAAAACATCCGACGAAGAACGTATAAAAAATTTAAAATTTACATATTGATTACTTTATACCCGATTATCTGAATTTATTCACTTTCACTGATGGCAAACCTATATTACTTTAGTGAGACATAATGGTGAAATAATAGTTCCCCAACATGTTTGTTTTATCTGCTCTTTATGCTTGTATATCATCATTACAGATCCGTTTGACAAATGGCCAGACGTTAACTAATAGTTTTGGTGCTAGTGAAGCATTGGCTGCAGTTCGATTGTACATAGAACTTAACAGAACAGACGGAGGTCTCCCCTTCTCTTTGATGACCACCTTCCCTCGAAAAGTCTTTACTGAAGAAGATATGCAGAAACCTTTGAAAGCTCTAGGTTTGTATTAACATCACTCTTCTTTGAAAAAAATTACTTGAAAGTACTGGAGTCCGATGATCTTTCCGCAAGAATAACAAAAATATTACTTCTTCAGAAAATTGATATAAATATATAAATTAATATTCAAACCATTCCTGTCTCACAAATGTACCTCTTACTGTAACGTTTTAGGAAAGTGTAACCCATGTTTTCTGATACTGTGCATGATAGCACTTTGAAAGCAAGGCTAATACTCGGGGTTTACCATGCATGTAAAATAATGTCAACAAAACATTTAGGTTGGTCACAAATTAATACACGTTTTCTCTTCTTTGTACCTTGCGATTGTAAGGTATTAAAATTCAGGTATGCTAATACCAGTGCAGTCTAGTACTGTTATCAGTTTGATGGCTGTTATTACTTAAACATTGAGTAGGGCTAGATGTATTGAGTATGTTGACTTTATTTTCAAATGATGGTGATAGGATTATCAGATTTAAATTGTCAACATTAGATATTTAAAGGCATTTTTATTTATTTTCAGGTTTTAAGGTAAACAGAATTACTAAATGTAAACAAATAAACATATCATGAAAAAACTGATAAACAGTTAAAAGGATTTTTAAAATCTTAATATTTAGATTGAATTTTACTGAAAAGTTATGAAATCCTTCTGTTTTTTTAATGGAACAGGAGTATGTTATAAATATATTAAGACCAATAATGGCTTGTAGGTAGAATAGATATAGCAATTCACCTTAGGTTCAGCTGGCTTTGTAAAGATTTTTGAAACTAGAACACGCGAGTCAAATAACAAAGTATAACTTTAGTTATTGGTTCTCAGTTCTGTGCTTGGAACAGTTAAATACATAAAGAAAAACCTAAATTTTCAAAGAATTATTAGGATTCTATTAAATGTACTGCGTTTGTTGAATTTAACTAGTCAACTGTATGTTATTAGGCCTGGAAATGTACATGAAGTTTACAGCACCCAAAGGAATCACCTACTATACACACCACTATGAGAAATATGATTGGAGGAGAAAAAAGTTATTAAACTGTGTTGAAGTTAGATGAATCTATACTATTATTCTGCTTGTTTGTATGTACGACCGTTACGCTTTATGACCGAGAACCTGCTGCATAAGCATGTGTAGTTAGAATGTTTCCCCAAGAAAACTGGGCATGCGCATTATTCACTCGACGACAAACAGTCTGCCTGCAGCAGAGAGCTGCAAAGCTCAGTGATCAAGTCGCTACAATTGCTGTATGAAACAAGAAGTAACAAAAAAAGGGGAATGTAAATATACTTTACTAACCATTTTGTACAACAGAATATTAAAAACGTATCAAAGTTTTTAAAAAAGGTTTGACGTTAGGTCGTAGAATAACATTAAGTTTATTCATCGATAGTATTAAGTAAAGTAAAAAAAAAAAAAACGTACATAGGTTACAGTGTTAATTTATATCTTTATCCAACTTAGGCCTAACATAAGTTAAGGTTTTATAAAGTATGGCCTATATACAAGTAGATTTACACATTTCGTTGTCTACAATTCGTTTGTATTGTGCTAGAAATGTTATATTTAAAGAAGCACTATTACGATAAAGATACTAATACTATATACAAGTAGATTTACACATTTCGTTGTCTACAATTCGTTTGTATTGTGCTAGAAATGTTATATTTAAAGAAGCACTGTTACGATAAAGATACTAATTTGGCTGGAAATGTTTTGCGAGTCTCTGCTAGTTGTATATTATTCTTTTATGATTTAAAACTGTTTCTTAACTGGTTGTGCTTTGAAAAGGCTTAAGATAAGATGACAGTATTTAAAAAGATGTTGCACAACAGCATAATGCAAACTACAAAATACATAGCAACAAATTTTTAATCGTTAATGGATGTTATATGTTTTAACCCGTCATAGCAGCTATGAAACAACATTCCTATACATGTCATACTTCTATAGTTTTATATGGTGGACTGCCGGAAATTCCCTGAAGTTTAGGTGGGCTGTGTTATGAAAATGGTTGAGAAACAACGATTTAAATTACCAAACATTCTACTAATATGTGCAGTTAATATTTTTTGTGAGTGTAATTCATCACAGTGTTATGAAAATAGTTGAGAAACACCGATTTAAATTACCAAACATTCTACTAACATGTGCAGTTAATATTTTTTGTGAGTGTAATTCATCACATAAATGAAAGGTTTCATAACTACAGAAGATAAATGTTTAAACATTGTATATATGAATGTACCCTCAAACATTTATTGCTGTGACGTTAGATATGGTTACATTATGTGGCTAAAATCATTAGTCTCATTATTCCTTTCTTTTCAGGGTTGGTTCCATCAGCTGTTCTTACAGTGACCAAACCTCAGTAAGCAACGATACACACCTTACAAAGTTATTAGGTATCACAAATAGTTTGACTGTATGAAGTAATATGAGTTTCAAAAAATCCAGTTTCCTCTTTTATAACCGATTGCTGTAAAATTTTACAAAATAAGAAGTGCTTACTAGTTAGAAATGACATCTCCGTGGAGACACCGAGCTTCTTCTGCAATTGAAAAATATGCAAAGTGATGATTTTCTTCTTCCAGTTGAATTACGAATAAATTAAAGCACAAATATCTTAGTAAGGTACCTCAATTTATATATATATTAAACATTGTGCATTCGTTACAGGATGTTATTTCCATTTTTAAGTTACATAATGCTGAAATAAAACTTGTTATTGTTTTGATACAAATTACTTTTTTGTTCATTGTCTTTTAGTGTATTGTTTTAAACGAAAGAAAAGTGGTTAAACAAGTTTAGTTAGTAAAAAAACGATTCTCAAAATGAAGAAAGAAGGTTACTTTTATTTTTCTAATATAGTGTGTTAAAAATCATAATTAAATATACAATATAAATTATTGTTTGTTACCTACAAAAAACAATAGGGCATTAAAAAAGTTAGTTTAAAATTATAAAACAATCTGAATTATTTTTAAAGTAAAACGAAGATCTCTCTTAATGTGGGTGAAACAAGATAACATTTTATTTGAGTTATCTTAAGCTGTTGATATTCAAACTTTTTATCATAGGATCTTAACAATTTAAAGATAATTTACTATGTTTATAAAGTGTTTTTAAACTTTGATAAAAACAAAATGTTGTCTTTGAAAACTTTATCATTTCCACTACAAGAAAGGTCTAAAATACAAACAATGTAAGAAAAAAGTCCGATGTAAAGGACATTACCACAGTGAGCATGGTCTCTATAAATGGCGGCATGTTTAAACTGTAATTTTTACAGTATTATAATGCATATATAAATAGCATTTGTCACTCCTCACCCATTTACCGAGTTCTGGTATTGAAAGAAAAGTTTACTTGACTGGTATTTGTGGGAGACAAAAGATAGATAAATGCTATTTTTACACATGCCTCTGAATTCAAGTCGCAGTGGACAGATTAAGAGGAATGAGAGGGATATGTGCAGTTAATATATTTTTATACAAACTTTAAGGCCCATTTATTTCTAATATTTCAGTGAGTTTGGCAGTTAAACCATAACTACTAAATATAACATGGAAAAAATAAAACTAGTATTACACATTATTGTATTTGTTGTACTTCGTAAGACTGCTGTGAATTATCTCAGGTATCATATTAAGTCCTAATGCTGGTTCTCGCATACCTGAGATAATTCACAGCAGTCTTACGAAGTACAACAAATCATATTAAGTCCTAATGCTGGTTCTCGCATACCTGAGATAATTCACAGTAGTCTTACGAAGTACAACAAATCATATTAAGTCCTAATGCTGGTTCTCGCATTAGTCATAACTATTTGCTTCAAACAAAAATTCTCTTTCCAATTTTAAATACGAAGTCAAATAATGCCAGATAGTTTAGTTTTGATAGTATAGTCATTACCGGAACAATTAATAATACAATGTTTAGTAATATTAGAGTACTTTTAAAGCGTACTGAACATTTTAATAAGTTAATTATAACGATTACTCTAGTACCAAACATCAGTTCTGTCTATTTTATACAGTATTTGACTAAAATTTCCATCGTTAAGTACTGACATTTCAATATCTGGATAAAATCCACATCTCTGGTAGACTGCAAGTGTAAATGAATGAAAAATAGTAAATGTGTCATAAAATGTGTGTTCGAAACTCTCTTGGTTTTTGTTTTTCTGGGAATAAATCCTATACCAGCCTCGCAAAAATTACCATGCACAAGTAATGAACGTTTGCTCGGGAGAGAGAGATAGCTTTTTTTTTCTTTTTTTCTGGTTATCAGTGAAAAAATTCTAATTGCTAATTGTGACTTTTGCAAGGCTGGTATAGGATTTATTCCCAGAAAAACAAAAACCAAGAGAGTTTCGAACACACATTTTATGACACATTTACTATCTATGCTATTTACACTAATTATATTGCTTCTGTTTAGAAATAACTAATCAAAATCAACGTCAAAAAGTAAATTGAAAACTGATTCAATAAAATCTTCTCACAATTCATCAAAGACTATATAAAACATTTTCATATGGATAACCAATAGTTACAAATACCATAAATTAAAACTAGAGTATTTATTTTCTGATTTAACACCAGTGCTTTCTCCACAGCAACAATTCCTGCATAATCTCCTATTTCAACATGTTACGACACAACTGGGTTTCAGTCATAGAAAAGTAAAAGCACATCATTGAAACCAAATATAATTAAAAATCACCAAGTTTTATGTTGGCTACTAAATCTTCTGAAGGCTGGATTTACGTATTACTGTTTTTAGTTGTGATAACTAAGCAGTAACATAATTTTGCTTTAAATACAACATTATCCTTAATTTTCATTTTGTAGCCCAACATAAAACTTCACAATATATTTCCTTATAAAGGATTTCTTGCAGCCCTTTCACTAATATTCATCCACCTACAAATATGACCGGAGTAATGTCCAACATTAAATCAAATAAAACATACAGGAAAGATTTTAACGGCATAGGGAAATATCCTAATAACAAAAATACCTACTTAGGGCCAATATTTAAAATATTGAATAAACCTGTAATAATTTTAGAGAAAAAAAATATTTAAAGTACAGCAGGATAATAGCAAGTCAAAATGGAATAAAACGATAGCACACACAGCAAATGAGATTTATTCATTGAAGTTTAGTAATATTAATTGTTCAACAACAGAAGATTATTACCTAATTGTTGATATTCGCTCTGTCACCAAATAATAAAGTATTTCTATATCTGAAACAACTTTATCCTGCCACGTTACAAAAGGCAGGCAAACCATTTTACAATAAAGCTAATGCATTCACAGTTCTCAGTACCAATAATTAATAGGCAAGATTCAGGTTTGATCATCATTTGTGGATAAGTGCTAATGGCCCACTGGAAAGTTACAACCTTTATTAATTTATGCTGAGCGTGTCCATTTATTCAATCTGCTAACTGTAACGTTAAATGAATCGTTAGAGTTTAATTTATAAGACTGCTGTTTGGTGATAACCTTGCTTTGCTAAATCAAAGTAGAAATACAGGAGCTTTTAAAAATACTGAATATATGTATGGTTAGAATATTCTATAAGTACATGGCACAGCCAATCACAAAATTTGATTTTCTGAGGAAAAACAAGCGAATCATTTGATGACCAAATATATCACTATATGGCAATCAAACCACAGTGTCCCTTTGTGTCAGATAGAAGGGATTCCTTGGACCCTCAAATTCTGAAGGGGGGAATCATTTCTATATATCTAGCTTTTCCTTATCAACGAAAACGTATTGCTATGTAGGCGGCGGGTGTTTTTGCGGAAAATAAAAAATACATACAAATATAATGACTGAACTTAGTTGCACACCGCTAGGTGGAGCTGATTGTGAGGCGAAGGAGTACCACAAAGTAAAGGGCCATATTGTTTTATATATATATAAAAACAAATTACAAACACATTTCCAAAGCACTGAATTTATCGAGTACATACGATACATTTAATTAATACCAAAAAGGCCATCAGAGATGGTATATTTAGTTGCCCACCGCTAGGTGGAGCTGATTGTGAGGCGAAGGAGTACCACAGAAAGTAAAGGGCCATATTGTTTTATATATATATAAAAACAAATTACAAACATTAATATAAATTACAAACACATTTTCAAAGCACTGAATTTATCGAGTACATATGATACATTTCATTAATACCAAAAAGGCCATCAGAGAATGTACTGTATTTATTACAACCACATGGATTAAAAGAATCTTTTAGGTTCTCTAAGTGGATTATCAAAACTAACAGTTGTACCTATGGTTTGATAAAAAAAACATCTATTAAACCGTACTTCTGTTAAACCTCAGTATGTAACTAATATGTGAAAAGTCACTTGTTCAACAGCACTTTCAATAAGACACGAACGAAGTAATATTGTAGGCGGAGGGTGACGCATATTTCTGGGAATCATATTCAGCACATTTAAGATTTTGATTACTTATATTAACTTCAACTTTTAATGCAGAAGGATTGATATCCTTTACAATATTCTGGTTTCCTTTTTTAGCTCCAACCCAGGAAGTTTGTCTTTGTGAGGATATTCCTTAAGAATCCACACCTATTATCTCACGTATTACAAACATGATAAAATACTTTATGGTTGAAATACAAAAAAACAAATAATGACATAAATTACATAACCATATTTATAACATTAGCAACAAAATGCATAACACCAAAACTACTGCAACTATTACAGATATTCATGACCAACACATAAACTCACCATAACACATAACACCAATACTACTACAAATATTATTAATATTTGTGGTAGTATTGGTGTTATGTGTTATGGTGAGTTTATGTGTTGGTCATGAATATCTGGATATTCATGACCAACACCAACAGATAAACTCACTGTTAATACAGATATTCATGACCAACACCAAAACATGAACTCACTGTTAATACAGATATTCATGACCAACACCAAAACATGAACTCACTGTTAATACAGATATTCATGACCAACACATAAACTCACTGTTAATACAGATATTC
>NW_013671049.1:24616-25816 GCF_000517525.1 Limulus polyphemus
ATGACCAACACATAAACTCACTGTTAATAGATATTCATGACCAACACCAAAACATGAACTCACTGTTAATACAGATATTCATGACCAACACCAAAACATGAACTCACTGTTAATACAGATATTCTTGACCAACACATAAACCCAGTGTTAATACAGATATTCTTGACCAACACATAAACCCACTGTTAATACAGATATTCATGACCAAAACATAAACTCACTGTTTTCCATGTGAATATCCAAGGCGATCTTGCTTAAAAGAAACACGAGATCAAATAACAAATTAGATTGGTAGATGCTGATATTATATGCATCACTGAGACCCTTATCACAAATGTATCGTCATTAAAATTTAGTGGCTGTACCACGATAAGAGCAGATAGAAAACACAAAAGAGACCCAAATCGTGGTATAGCTGTAATTTATAAATCAACATTGGCAATCACCAGCATAAATTTTGAAAGCACAAATGAGTGTATAGTCGTTGATGTAACAATTACAAACAACCTCAAAATTACAGTTGCTGGAATCTACTGTTCACCAAATAGAAACCTGGATACAAAATTGTTACCTAACGTAATAAATTACAACAAAAACTACACTATGATAGGGGGATCTCAATTCAAAACATACAAGTGCCTCGCACTCGCGAGACGTAGATGAATACTGTCAAGTAATATCTGAATGTATAACCAAAGCAGCAGAGGCAACTATACCAAAACCTTATAGCAATACACACATGGAAACTGCATAAAAACATAACAGACACGATTAAAGAAAGATGCAGAATATACATCAACACAAGAGATATAACACTGAAACCACAAATAAATTATATTCCCCTTAATAGTAAGCACTTAATATTTAATTGTAAATCAACAAATGCAAAAGACAGAACATTATATAAGTACTTCATAGACACAAACACGGTATTATCAAATGATGCTACTCCAACACATACATCATACGCATACGACACCAGCAACATCCTGGATCTGTGCCGGTGTTCGTTTGATGAGTCGTAAATTTTAAAGTAGGACATGATAATGATAGCGACCATTCACCTGTCCGGTGTATTTTCAATCTCACCCCCAATACAAATAAATTCAACTATAACAAAGCTGACTGGACAGAATAACAACCAATCCGTTGAAAGAAAAAGTAACTAATGCCGCGGACACAACCAAAATAGTTGCTTAT
>NW_013671049.1:26664-29882 GCF_000517525.1 Limulus polyphemus
AGCTTTAAGCTTCCCTGAGTCAGTGACTTGTGTACTCCACTCGCAACTGTACATTTCTAGCTTTAAGCTTCCCTGAGTCAGTGACTTGTGTACTCCACTCGCAACTGTACATTTCTAGCTTTAAGCTTCCTTGAGTTAGTGACTTGTGTACTCCACTCGCAACTGTACATTTCTAGCTTTAAGCTTCCTTGAGTTAGTGACTTGTGTACTCCACTCGCAACTGTACATTTGGATTTAATATAAACCTACTGTAACTGGATTTAACGTTGAGCTCCATTGACTAGCCTATATGGCCACCTGTTACAAGATTTTGTGTATTAGAAATAGGTGTTACAATTAATCATATAGTCCCATTAATCAACAGCCTGAAGATCACATGTGGTATTGTAGCCACATCTATACTGCCTAATTTAACTCTATACCTGGACATTTTTGTTGAGGGGGGGGACATATACTGCCACCAAATGTATTTGGCGAAGACACATTACGAAATTCAAAAATGTAAACAAATAACGACTACAGAAGAATACAAATTTACCTATTCTGAAAACAGCTGGTGCTCAGTGGGGTTATTTAGCTTGATAAAGAAATTCCTCAGGGATCTTATCTGCAAGTATTTGAATTAAAGATTTTCAGAAATTATGGAACTATTCAACTAGTTGACGAATACATCAGTGAACCTATTAGGCAGTGAACCTATTCTGGAGTTTAACAGAACTATCGGAACACTATTTGGAACTCAACGAACTTAGTACAACAACTGGAAAGTAGCAGTGGACTATCATGGACAAATAGAAGGAATACCCTCACAACGACAAACTTTCTGGGTTGGAGCTAAAAAGGAAATCAGAATGTTGCGAAGAACATTAACTCTCCTGCATTAAAAGTTGATACTAATACAAGTGATCAAAACCTTGATATCCTGAATATCATTCCCAGAAATATGTATCACCCTCCACCTACAATATTGCTTCATTCGTGTTCTATTGAAAGAAGTGACGGCACTGTTGAACAATCAGTGCTCTCTAGTAGTGAGTTACTGAGTTTATCCATTTTTTAAGTTATTTAGGTGTTTTTGCAGAAAATAAAAAAAAATTACATAATTAAAAACAAAATGGCCAAACTCTGTTATACACCACTAGGGTCGGTGATTATGAAGAGTAGTAGTATAGAAAGTAAAGTCTTTTAACTGAAGGTGTTTTACCAATACTTAATTTTACACGATTTTACTCACCTGTAGTAAAACTCTTTAAGTGCTCATAAAAACACTAGGTAAATATCACACTTCACTTTCTTTAATACCTTATTTTAGTGCCAAGCTGCAGATTAAACTGGTAACTAGAGTGAACAGGTTTAAAAAAATGTGGTTCAACCAGTTGACAAAGAGGACGTACCAAGCTACTGCCACGTGCGATATCATGGAGTACTGGTGCATATCATTAAATACCCGTACAATTAAAAACATATTTTTAAAATTTCAGCTGCACACCTGGAAGATATTGTATGGATTTAATAGATTCCAGATATTTTTGCCAGTTTAGTTTAAAGTGAGAATGATAAAGTAATTGAGCAAGAAATCAATTTGTAGAAATAGTGCTCAAGAACTCTCATGCAATAAAACATACATTTCAAAACCAAACCAATAAAATGTTTTTCTGTCGTCAATAAAATACTTCTTACAGACGTATTTCTGAAATTAATTTCACCTTAATCCAAACAATTCTAGCATGAGGTGCAGTAAATAAGTAAAATTAATTCTTAAGTTTCATAATACCAGGATCAATTTCCACAAACACTTTACACAGAGAAACCACGTTAATACTCTAAAACTAAGAAAGTTATTTCAATCTTTTATAATTCCATACGAGCAACTAACTAGAAAAACTAGTTTCTTTGCATAAAATCTCGTATGGATCACATGCTTTCAAAACTTACTGTTAAAGATAACTTTCCGTAAGTAAATATTACAAAATAATCTAGAACATTCTTATAAATAAAATAATTTCAATAGATTATCTAATATTGACAGTCTTTTCCACTTTGCTATAGATTCATCAATCCTGATCTTGCAAGAAGTTTACACTGATATTTCTAAATATTATTACTTTGGAAAGTTTCAGTGCTGCTATTTAGAAACCTCTCTGTCATTATTGAAAATATTCATAGTATCTTTGTATCCACTTGCTAAACGTTGGCTTCAGTGACACACCCTTCAGGTTGATTCTTGTACTTTCTATTGGTAGATACAAAACCGATTCAGCTTTACATCCTTCAAGAGAAGTTGGACAGTCTATTAAGTTGCAGTTCAGATCCACACAGATTTCGACCGAGGACAGGAGCGGATATTTAAAGTGCTATGGAAGAAAGGACTAAAGTTTTAACACGGGCGATATTGATTCTATATCGTAAAACAAGAGATATGATTGGTTGACTACTTCAATATGTCAATGTTTAGCTGCAATCAAGCAAAATAAAAATTAAAAGTATTCATTTTTGGTCTAACAAAAAAAAAAAAGTTAAAATTTGCTGTAAGGGAAAAATACAAGGAGTGAACAGAATATATTATCATTTGTTCTTTTACAGCTGCATCTTTTCTGTTATCAAAACATTTTTGATGACATTACCACATCATACATGATTCTCACAATACATTAGCTGTTTACTACTTAGCTCATGACGTAACAAGGTCCAACTACTAAAACAAATCAAACCAGACTTAAACTCTTGAGACATATACCTCCTTACGTTTAGTTCAACCTTGTTACTTCATAAGCTAAGTATTGATGTACACAATATACATCTTGTAAAGAAACGTCAGGAGATATATGTCCAGACTTAAGCTCTTGAGTTTGATTTGTTTTAGTAGTTCGACCTTGTTACTTCATAAGCTAAGTATTGATGTACACAATATACATCTCGTAAAGACTAAAACAAATCAAACTCAAGAGTTTAAGTCTGGACATATATCTCCTGACGTTTCTTTACAAGATGTATATTGTGTACATCAATATTTAGCTCATGACGTAACAAGGTCGAACTACTAAAACAAATCAAACTCAAGAGTTTAAGTCTGGACATATACCTCCTTACGTTTCTTTACGAGATGTATATTGTGTACATCAGTACTTAGCTTATGAAGTAACAAGGTCGAACTACTAAAACAAATCAAACTCAAGAGTTTAAGTCTGGACATATATCTCCTGACGTTTCTTTACAAG
>NW_013671049.1:30634-32897 GCF_000517525.1 Limulus polyphemus
ACAAAAGGAGACAGTAAAAACCACATAACATCTCGATTGATAACACAAAAGGAGACAGTAAAAACCACATAACATCTCGATTGATAACACAAAAGGAGACAGTAAAAACCACATAACATCTCGAATGATAACACAAAAGGAGACAGTAAAAACTACATAACATCTCGAACGATAACACGAAAGGAGACAGTAAAAGCCACATAACATCTCAAATAATAACAAATAAGGAGACAGTAAAAGCCACATAACATCTTGAATGATAACACAAAAGGAGACAGTAAAAACTACATAACATCTCAAACGATAACACGAAAGGAGACAGTAAAAGCCACATAACATCTCAAATAATAACACAAGAGGAGGCAGTAAAAATTACATAACATCTCGAACGATAACACGAAAGGAGACAGTAAAAGCCACATAACATCTCAGGGAATGAACTGGACAAAGAAGTTTATCTGGAACCGAAAGAGAGTACAGGTGGAAAATGGAAAGTAAGAAAATAGGAGAGAAGGCCAAAACACCTGCCCAGGCAGCAGATGTCTAGAAAAGAAAGGCCCAATCAGGTTAGAGGATAACAAAAGAGGAATAGAAAAGAATGCAGGAAACATCCATGGCATAAATATTGAAATGACAACAACCACAAGCAAGGAGAAAGAGGACTTAAGGGAAAGATGGTACAAGGATCATGTACCGATGGATTAAAATGGAGAAGTGGACAGGGTGTGAAGGACAAAGTTAAGATCCTATATGGCAAAACAAAGGGACATGGAGAATGGCCAAGACGATAGAAATGAAAAAGAGGGAAATAACAGGAGAGGAGAAAGCCTGGAAACAGGAGAATCTGAGGGTGTTTGACAGGGCAGCCCTTTAATTAGAAACACTTGACACAAATAAACCCTGAACAAACAACCAGGTGAAGAACTGGAAAAAGATGAAATACCAAATAACGGGAAGGGCAGAAACAATGGCAAATGAACCATGGCCTGAAGGTTGATGAGCTTTTAAAAGAAGTAAGTAGACATGATTGACTGACAGGGGATGGGAAGGGGCAGGCAGGAGCCAGTCGTCTATGAAAAGGAGAGTTTAAAGACCCAATGAGTAAAAATGAGGAAAAAAAGAGCATACCACTCGACAAAACACACAGAGCCGAAGAAGGACCGAATGGCAGCACCTGGAACTGGAATACACGACACACGTGGACATGACACTGGAGCAGTTGGAATATGAAGATAAGCATCCATTACAATGATTTGGTCATTCAAGTACTGGGGAAAAATAAAACAAAGTGAGACGTAGGACTCCATGAAGAAGCAAGGTGGCTCCAGATAAAAGTTCAACCAGAACAGGTCTACAACGGGTCTCCAATCTCCTGTCTTTAGAGGGACAACAGTTAGACGGCAGAAAAACCCCAAATGAGTGGGTACCTCCCATTCGACAGCCCCTTTGTGTAGTAGGTCTTGAAGTAGGCACGATGACAGGAAGAGATATGATATCAAGGAGGAGGGAAGGAGATCTCGGAAGTGGATAGGGGGGGAGCAGAACAGAAGCCAGAAACTTTCAGATAGAACACTTGGAACTGTCTTTAAGTGTAGCCAAAAAGACACATAAGCTAAACATACTTAGAGAAAGTACTCATTACTAAAGAATAAACAAAACCTAGTGATCTGTAGAATCTACAAAGTACATAAAATAACGAACTTGCAAAACTATGAAATTTGACCTAAAACATAAAACAATAAGCAACACGTAAAGTAAAAAACCATTAAAGAAACTTAGAAGATAAAAGACACATAAATACTGAAATTATAAATCCACCAAAAAACCCAATAAGAAGAAAGACACAAAACTAAAACGTACCCTGAAGAACACAAGAATGATACGGTACCCAGTGAACATTAACAAAATTTGACTCAAATCTAATACCCAATAAGATGCAACTAGTAGTAACAAAAATACTTTACAAACTAACATAAACAGTGAAAGGAAGTATAAATAATGAACAAACACACCCAAAAAATTGACCGAAGTTACAATTACCCAAACATTAACTATAGTGGAAAACCCACCTATATACTGAAATAATAATCAAATTCTAAACAGAAATTTAAACTAAAGTAACTTAGATGGTAAAAGAATTATAAAAATCTAACTTACCAAATACTGAGCAGAGAAGACATGAAAGACCTAAATTACAGCATGATGAAATTAGGTCCATCTACACAAGCTCACATAAATAATGCTTGGAGACGGCTTGAATGGG
>NW_013671049.1:33870-40811 GCF_000517525.1 Limulus polyphemus
CTCAAGAGTTTAAGTCTGGACATATACCTCCTTACGTTTCAGTACTTAACACAACTTATGATGGAGGTTGATCGACTAAGTTTATCAATGTAAGCAAGGTACTTATTTAAATGTGGCATTTTTTTTTCCAAAATTAGGCACCAATAAACTTATATAATAATAAAAACAGACAGTTAACATGCTTTTTTGTTTGGGCTTTCAATTTAACCTCCCCACCTGTGACTCATTACAGAATAAGCTTCATTTTATTTTAAACGCTTTGTTAACTTTTAACCAAACGAATGACAGTTACATTATTTTAATTCCTTTTAATGATGGGAACGATAACACAAGAGGAGGCCTTTTGTGTTATCATTCGAGATGTTATGTGGTTTTTACTGAGACAGTAAAAACCACATAACATCTCGAATGATAACATATAAGGAGACAGTAAAAACACATAACATCTCGATTGATAACATATAAGGAGACAGTAAAAACCACATAACATCATGAACGATAACACAAAAGGAGACAGTAAAAACCACATAACATCTCGAATGATAACATATAAGGAGACAGTAAAAACCACATAACATCTCAGGGAATGAACTGGACAAAGAAGTCTATCTGGAACCGAAACAGAGTACAGGTGGAAAATGGAAAGTAAGAAAAATAGGAGAGAAGGCCAAACCACCTGCCCAGGCAGCAGATGTCTAGAAAAGAAAGGCCCAATCAGGTTAGAGGATAACAAAAGAGGAATAGAAAAGAATGCGGGAAACATCCATGGCATAAATATTGAAATGACAACAACCACAAGCAAGGAGAAAGAGGACTTAAGGGAAAGATGGTACAAGGATCATGTAGCAATGGATTGAAATGGAGAACTGGACAGGGTGTGAAGGACAAAGTTAAGATCCTATATGGCAAAACAAAGGGACATGGAGGATGGCCAAGACGAAAGAAATGGAAAAGAGGGAAATAACAGGAGAGGAGAAAGCCTTCTGGAAACAGGAGAATCTGAGGGTGTTTGACAGGGCAGCCCTTTAATTAGAAACACTTGACACAAATAAACCCTGAACAAACAACCAGGTGAAAAACTGGAAAAAAATGAGGTACCAAATAACGGGAAGGGCAGAAACAATGGCAAATGAACCATGGCCTGAAGGTTGATGAGCTTTTAAAAGAAGTAAGTAGATGTGATTGACTGACAGGGGATGGGAAGAGGCAGGCAGGAGCCAGTCGTCTATGAAAAGGAAAGTTTAAAGATCCAATGAGTAAAAATGAGGAATAAAAGAGCATACCACGCGACAAAACACACAGAGCCGAAGAAGGACCGACACCTGGAACTGGAATACACAACACACGTGGACATGACACTGGAGCAGTTGGAATATGAAGATAAGCATCCATCACGATGATTTGGTCATTCAAGTACTGGGGAAAAACAAAACAAAGTGAGACGTAGGATTCCATGAAGAAGCAAGGTGGCTCCAGATAAAAGTTCAACCAGAACAGGTCTACAACGGGTCTCCAATCTCCTGTCTTTCGAGGGACAACAGTTAGACGCAAGAAAAACCCCAAATGAGTGGGTACCTCCCATTCGACAGCCCCTTTGTGTAGTAGGTCTTGAAGTAGGCACGATGACAGGAAGAGATATGATATCGAGGAGGACAAGGTTTTATTGTCATTAGGTACAAAACCTTGTACATTTGCTGTTATGTTCAACTTATATTAAAGTTTTTCTTCATTACCCATTCAAGCCATCTCCAGCATTATTAGTCTCAAAGTGGGTTCCTTGTCATTGAATTTAAGCTCACATAAACTCGCTAAACATGGGTATATCTACTGGGAGGGAGGAATACATGCTGAAAATCTCCTGGGAGAAAGAACAATACTTAACCCAGGAGATTACATGGAGGCACAGTAACAGGTGCAGTAAAAAGAAATTTTCACTCAGTAGTTGTATCCTTAATCACAAAAAATCGTAGTGTGAAAGGAAGAAACTGTCAGTTAAACATAAGACACAAACTCCCAGCGAACTAAAGCCTGTTCTTCCCCAACAGACATCAACCATGAGAACTGGGGACTCGTGTCAGAACCATCGTCAACTGTCGCAGGAATTTCATCACGCACCATATTAAATCTGGAATTCATATTAACAAATTATGTATCGAAAAACAGAAATAGTTCTAAAACAAACGAGTAGAAACAACGTAAATCAAAAATTGAAGTTGAAACTGATAGAAATTTGTGATCAAGCACAATCATGATTTTAAACTCACATGGAGAGCGAGCTAAAACACACGTCTATACAATTGAGAAAGTGAGGATTGTTCTAGAATAGTAGAGGGAGCTAGCTGTACTAGTGTAGATGGTACAGTATGAACAGTGGAGGGTAGTTTATAAGCAGAGTTTAATCTATTCACAGCTTTTGAGTGAGGAATATAAGGAAATTGACTGTTATAAACTATATATCATAACATAATGTACTAAAATTAGGTAAACATTTTCAATAAATTAGAAGCACATCACTGCTGAACTTTAATAGTTTCACTATGTTGTTGAGCATTGCATTACTTTAACAACTACAGTTGTATTACAAATACAACATAGTGATATATGTATTGAATAACTTACTCACCTTTGAATATTCACATTCAGCAACAGCCCTCACCTTCAGGTGAGTGTGCAGTGCACTTGACACATTGTTCAGCTACAAAAGAAGAAGAATATTGATCTTTCTCTTGAAACGGTGTCAGCAAGTGTAACAAAAGAGTTTATAAAAAGTTATTAAATGCAACATTGGAGTACAATATAACATTTTTATACAATAAAATTAAACTTCACATTTTACAAACATGGATGATTTTTAATTAGCCTTATTCTAATAAGTGAGCATATGTAAACACTTTTTAGCTTAGAAGTTAGTGTGTTTTATTCAGAAACCTGGTGAAGTATGGCAAATAAACAAGTCTAATACTCCTGGTAAAAAAAAATCACAAGGTTTTTAATCACAATTATTGGGTCTACTGACTATATAGCTTAGTTTATAAATGGTACAGCATAAGTCTTGGTACAATTAGTACAAATAAAACCTCAAGAGTAATAAACTCAACATGTGTTACCAAAAAACAAAAACAACTGTCAAAAGACTTCATATTTCAAGAAAGTTTAATTCTGATATTAAAAGGTAAAATTGGGCAAAGGTAATTTATCTTTGTACATGTTTGTAAACTAATTTATTATATCTTCAACATCGAACATTACTTACAGACAAGAATTACAGTGTTTAATACTAACGGTTTTTTTGAAAAAGATTAATATGATCTGAATGCATTCTACCCACAAACTATGACAAAAATTTTTAAATAAAAGAGGCCAACATTAGCAGGTGAATACAGCATGTCTCCACCACACAATCCCAACATGACTAATTTTGACACCAGAAAAATTGTGAAAAATTAAAAACAGTTTATGTCAGTGCTTGGGACCAGAAAGAAGGTATCTTTGTAACAAATCTTATGTAGGTTGGACAAAACAAGGCCTAGTAATTGACCGAATACCTTAAAAACTACCCTTTTTGTGCTCTATTACCCCTGTAAAAGGACTCAGAATATGTAAATCGAACTTTTATGTAAGTCAATGTGTTGGGCGTATGAAAATTTATATTTGTGCTAATTTTCCTCTTGATTGCTGTAAATATGACCGGACAGGAGCCCAAAATGTATATTTTTGTTTAACCCTTGAGTCCATAAAATTCTTAAAAGGCCCAATTTAAAAAAATTAAAAACGTGTCTAGGCATATTGGACCAAGTTAAAACCCTACCAAGCTTCAAGTCAATCCACCAAGAAAGAAGATACAATATAAAAACAGCATGTCTCCACATATACGTGGCACTATGACAAGTTTTATTTACTGAACTAAATATGGTAACACCCTACTATTAGCCTAAATAATTCACAAAACTCAATTTATTAAAGTTATAATTTTCCTATACTGAAATGTATTTCCAATAGGTATTTACCTCTTATCACATATATATTCTTGTTCAGTGCTGCCCTCTATATGCATGGATGTCAGTTCCCAGAGGCCTGGGTTTTGGATTGTAGTTGAGTTTCTGAAAATATAATCCTCATCCTACCCCTGCATGGATGTCAGTTCCCAGCGGCATGGGTTTTGGATGTAGTCCTAGCCATTCTACACCTAGGGGCACATCTCTTTAATCTTACCCACAATTATGTTTTCCTGAACTGAATTTAATAAATATATGGTTCAGATCCCTATCCAGCCATAGTTCTCTCCCACTTGGATGTGCTTCTCCATCTTTCTGCCCACATATGTGAAATCTTTCCAAACTGGGCAAAGAGTATATCTTATCTCCCACGTATGTTCTTCTACTACAAGGATCCACTCTTTGGGAGTGTCCTTTGGATGCTTTGGTCTTTCCCTTGCACTGGTCTCTATACCTTTTCAATGTGGGATTCTAGCTATTAATGTGAGTGAAGGTAATGTACTGTTATAGTTTTCCTACACTGAAAATGTATTTCTGATAGGTACTTACCTCCTCTCACACTTCCCAACCTTTCTCCCCACTGTAAACTGGTGCTTTCATTTTCTGCCAAAACTCGAGGTGATAGTTTGATTGAATTGAATAGAGGGAGTCACATGTGTCCAAAGAGTATGTCACACTCTTATTGGTGGAGGGTCATCACATGATCATTTACATGGGAGGTGCATTTGAATTAGTTGATTCAAATATGAGTGGGAGCTTCGAGGCTTGTGGTATGCAAAAAAGGTTTTGCATATAGAGGGCAGCACTGAACGAGAATAGCTATTTATATGAGCAGAGGTAACACACCATATTGTAAACATTCTTGTCTTTTATAACTATAACCATGACATGATGTACTCTGATATCCCATTTATCTGAATTGTGCAATCTACTTAATACAGAAAGTTAATGACAGTAACGGCTTCAGAAAGCACCATGTCTAACTACCGGCTCTACAAAACTTTTAGAACGCATACGTTATGCTTTGTTACATTTCACAACAGAAACTAAAAACTTACTGAGTAAGGCTGGTCTTTTCTGGATACAATACCCCCAGCTGTGAAAATTCTATTGGAAGAAAATGGTTATTTACTCCATTAAAAATGAAAATGATATCCAAGTCCAAAGAAATGAACTTAATAGTAATATACAGTGATTGTCACGTGGCTAGTACCAAATAACAATAAAATTCAAACTTCACATTCAAGTGACAAATATGTGCATCAGTGCATGCTTTTATGTCTATACAATAAATGTTTCTGGTAATCCAATCAATAATTTGTTATTTTTGTTAATACATGTACAACTGAAATTCACACTACACCTTTCAGTTAACCTAAAGCAATCTTAAGATTGTACGTACCTTACATTATGTGAGATATCATGTTAAGTTAAACATGATAAAAGGTTTATAAACATGCCAACAAGCATATAATTAAGGAGCATGACCAAAGTGGCTTTCCGTGCAAAGAAGTTGGTAAAATGTTGCTCTATAGACACAACAGTAAAACATGAAAAAAACAAAAACAAACACTTATTCCATAGTTATCTACAAATACAAAATGTACGAACGGAATGGGTTCAATTTCTCTGATGGAATTTCCATGAAATGCATGAAGTTTGTATATGATCAAAGTAATTTTTATAATGCTGTTACAAACACAAAAACTGCATGTGTACATTATATATTTTTCTATAATATCTCATACTGCAACAATTTAAGACATAATAATTTAAAACTAATGACAACAAACGATTACCTTTATGGAAAATATTAAATGAAAATAAAAAAGCATATTTCCTTTGTATCGAGATACTAGTTTAATTGAAAAGTTACTATAGAAACACATCCAATACTCACTCGATCAGATCATACTGTTCTTTCAACTCTAAGCTCCTGGCAAAGTACAGTTTTTCAGAACTGAGAGCAGGTAAAAAAGATGCACATGTTCCATGTTTCTCCCACTCATGTTTCCTGTGTAACAAATACCATATTTACACCAGTTATCCTAAATTTTGTATAAATATGTCCAGCTATTGGTTTAAGACCAGACTGTACGTGTGTACAGTCTGGTCTTAAACCAATAGCTGGACATATTTATACAAAGTTTAGGATAACTGGTGTAAATATGGTATTTGTTACTAACAGCTGGACATATTTATACAAAGTTTAGGATAACTGGTGTAAATATGGTATTTGTTACTCACACGTACAGTCTGGTCTTAAACCATCAGCTGGACATATTTATACAAAGTTTAGGATAACTGGTGTAAATATGGTATTTGTTACTCACACATCACACGTACAGTCTGGTCTTAAACCGCCCCTCCCCTCAGAAAATGAGAAATATAATTATTTCTTTATTCATTCAACATATGTGTATGATTTTTTTGTATTCAATTCACAATTTAACATTACTTTGCCCCTCCCTAGAAATATTTCTTAGGATGCCCATGGCTAGTACTGTTAGCCATTCTTTTATTTAGTACTTTTTACTATCCATCCTTCCGTTTTCTATTCATTATCTACCATCCTTTCTACGGGTTATTTAGTAAATTACAACATTTGGCTAAGAAGTATATAAAAAAGTTTCTCTGGTATTTAATTCAATTTTATATTAAACCCGTTTTATCATTTTACTGTTACTCCAGTTTATAACACGAGAAGTTTCCGCCACATGTTCTGCTAATATCGATTCATTTACTTTGTATTTTCTACTGCATTTTGATGTTCCTTGATCCTGAATTTTAAATTTCTACACATCTGTCCAATATAAACTCAACTGTTGATACAAGAAAGTTTGTAAATCACACATTTATCAATTTCTTCTATTCTATCTTGTGTATTCGTGAGACAACTTAATTTCTACACATCTGTCCAATATAAACTCAACTGTTGATACAAGA
>NW_013671049.1:41811-44487 GCF_000517525.1 Limulus polyphemus
ACATCTGTTCAATATAAACTCAACTGTTGATACAAGAAAGTTTGTAAATCACACATTTATCAACTTCTTCTATTCTATCTTGTGTATTCGTGAGACAACTTAATTTCTACACATCTGTCCAATATAAACTCAACTGTTGATACAAGGAAGTTTATAAATCACACATTTATCAATTTCTTCTATTCTATCTTGTGTACTCGTGAGACGACTTAATTTTTACACATCTGTCCAATATAAACTCCCTTGTATCAACAGTTAAATGTGTGATTTACAAACTTATCAATTTCTTTTATTCTATCTTGTGTACTCATGAGACAACTTAATTTACTAACTTAGATTTTAAACATCAATTCATGTTGTAGCACATCAGTGATAGTACATCCATTACCGATAAATGTAAAATAAAATTGATACGTATATTTTATGTGGATACACTAGCTATCCAAAGCACTGTATTAGCTTCTAATTAAGACACTATACATATACAATATTAATTAAAAACTGGTATTAGAATGTTCACTCCTGAATATGAAAAATAATTACCAAAAACTTGACTCCTTACTATGGGTGAAGAAGTTTGGCCAGTCTTTTTCTAAGTCATGAACGAGAGGCTAGAATAAATATTTTACAATAAATAAAATTATTTTAATGTATGAATAAAAACAGATATATAAAAAAAAACATATAGTTAAGGCTGACCAAGTGTAACTATTATAAGCTTATTACATTAATTATACAGTATTTCTCAACTGTTTTTAAATTTACACAAATAAAATCTTCTCTGTTTATGCACTGGCTTGTTATTTTTCATTTTTTTGCAAGAATACGTGACATAAATATCTTACAAAGATTACCAAGATATCTCTCACTTACATAATCAGACTTTTTGTCATTTTGCACAGCAAGAGATTTCTTATTAAAATCTTATCTTTTTTTGTCAACTGTTTTGTGAATGAAGATGATGGCCGTATACTTTGTTCAGACTTTTTGTTATTTTGCACAGCAAGAGATTTCTTATTAAAATCTTATCTTTTTTTGTCAACTGTTTTGTGAATGAAGATGATGGCCATAAACTTTGTTCAGACTTTTTGTCATTTTGCACAGCAAGAGATTTCTTATTAAAATCTTATCTTTTTTTGTCAACTGTTTTGTGAATGAAGGTGATGGCCATAAACTTTGTTCAGACTTTTTGTTATTTTGCACAGTAAGAGATTTCTTATTAAAATCTTATCTTTTTTTGTCAACTGTTTTGTGAATGAAGGTGATGGCCGTAAACTTTGTTCTTAAATTCTTGAATGTTTTCTGTTTATAACGTCCTTGATGCACGAAATATTGTACAATAACGTCCTTGATGCACGAAATATTGTACAATAACGTCCTTGATGCACGAAATATTGTACAATAACGTCCTTGATGCACGAAATATTGTACAATAACGTCCTTGATGCACGAAATATTGTACAATAACGTCCTTGATGCACGAAATATTGTACAATATGATGGACTTTTTGTGTGCTGTTACATTATACTAACAATGAAAAAAATTTTACAATTTTCCTTTGTATTAGTTACACAGCTCTTACTTGCTACTGTACAAGCATTAAGATATTTTGATAAAAACTACATAAATTTCTAGTTTTTTTATGTACTGGGCAAAATTTGACAATTTAGTCTAAAGCAACTGGCTATAAATTTGCTTTTACAGCAGTTATTAAGGCTATCTCCTCTCATCCCTAATTTTGAGCTGATAACCAGAGGAAAGGCAACAATCCAGCAGCCAACTCTTGGGCTATTCTTCACCAATAAATAGTAGATTTAACCATATCATTATAATGCCCCAGGCTGAAAAGGCAAGCATGTTGAAAACTTCTCTTGTGAATGAACAAATTAGTAAACTTGAATATATCCATTTATTTAACTGGATATTTACAAGAAATAATAAAATTATCTGAAAATGTAGAAAAAGAATTAATTTTGAATAAATTAAATCAGTTAAAAACATTTTAAAGGTTTTTTGATCATCCTGATAATCTAATTTTTAAACATAAAAAAACTCGTGTTGGCTCACGAGTCAAAATTTTCCATCCCACTAAAAGGAGTAACGCTTAGTATTATCAACAACCGTCTAAACAACAAATCTGTCTGGACTGAAAGCATTGTATCGTTCATTAGTGCACATAAGTGGCACTGCTTTAATATCATTAAACATATATAAATTTGGAAGTAAATCCATAAATGTATGCAAAAAATAAATTTCAAGCCACACAGATAAACCTAATACAGTAACATTTGACATAAATCTACCTGAAATTAGATGGATGTCGGAAAAGAGAAAATCTTGACATTACCATAAAATCAGGTTTTAATTCTAGTACTATGTACAAAATTCCTGATGTTAGTACGGCTGGATGTCTACTTTGACTGTGTGTAATATTTACTAGCTAATTTTTTAAACCATTAACTAGTAACAAATACACCATCAAAGACAGTGTTCATATAGGTGTTGTCTATACCTGCAATCTGTTAGGTGACACTATACATTTACGCATATAAAGTTTTACATCAAAATTAAAATAATGAAATGATAATGGCTGGAGACGGCTTGAATGGGTAATGAAGAAAAACTTTAATATAACAGCAAATGTACAACGTTTCGACAAGGTTTTGTCATCATCA
>NW_013671049.1:45450-48619 GCF_000517525.1 Limulus polyphemus
TACTATTTTATACTTTCCCCCTTGTCGCATTACTTCATTGTTATTTGCATATTTTCGTGGTGTAATTGAAAAAAAAAAAATAATAATGTATCTCACCATATATCAATGTATTGACTTGCTGGTCCTTCATCTCTATTTAATACTTGTTTTTGTTTTTTTATATTTCATTGTTTCTAATGTTTCTCTAATATTTAATGATATAAAACTTCGAGGCTGAGCTAAAACTAAAGTTTTTTTCCCATAATTATGTATGTTGGGTAGTTTTTACATGTTTGGCTATAGCTGAAATTTTTATTTTATTATTTCTTAGGTAAATTTTGTGTTCTTTCAATCTATATTTTAAATTTCTTTTAGTTTGACCAATGTAAACACTGCCACATTCACATTCTATCTTGTATATACCTGTCTTATTTGTTGATTCTATTCTGTCTTTAGCATTCCCTATCATATCTTTTATCTTATTTATTGGTTTGAAAATAGGGTAAAAATTCTGATACTTTTTAGATACTTTATATAATGACTTGTTAAACCTGGAATGTAAGGTAAACTCAGAGTTTGTTTTTGTTTTTTTTCATAAACAGATTTTAATTGAATTTGCATTTTTGTTAAACTTTGTGTGGAATAAGCACAGTAGGGGTTCACTGTAGGAAAACATTTCGTAATGGCCATTTTCAATTAGTTTTCAAATTTTGTTGAAATGTTACTAATCCATGGTAGTTTTAGGTAAACAGGACACTTGTTAGGACCAAATTTTGGGTCAGTTGAGAAGCTCACAATTTTCCTTGAAGTAATTTGATTGATGACGTTTTCTGGATACCCATTTTCTAGTAAAATAGTTTTAATTGTCTTCAATTCAAAATCTAGTTTAGATTTTGAACAGATAACTATAGCCCGATGGACTAAAGTAACAATGAGGTTCGTTTTGTCCTGTAAAGGTAGGTTTTCTGTATATATTGATGAGAAAACGAAAGTCATCTTTTTTAACTAAGACTTCTAGAAATGTCTTTAGCCTGATTGGCTAAAGGACATGCCAATCAGTGATTGCCTCACCGGCCTACATTGTTCTGACTCACTTTATAAGTAGCAGAACCATCTGGAAAATGATCTATAGGAAATAGTACAGTTACTAGACAGCTTAAAATTAGATATCTACATTCAAAACTTCAAATGTTCTAAACGTTTTTAGGTTATACACTACTAGACAGCTTAAAATTTGCTCATAACAACATGCACATTTGAAACATTTTCAAGCATTAACAGTCACGTGCTAAACAAAGGTAATGAATCTAAAAGTAGTTAACTTTCTTGCAAGAGTGAATAATGAACAGGAACTGCACATAGAAGAAAGACTACTGATCAACAAACTTAAAGCAAGGTTAAATGAGCAAAACAATACAGATAATTTAACTATTATTATATTGCAAGTAGTAAAATTATAAACTACATTAAATAAAGTACTTTGCTGACTAACAGTTTTTGGAATATAGAACTTTTAAAGTTCAGAAGCAGTACAGCAGTGTTTTAATTAATCTTTGGTCTTTCTGCTGATGGCAGTATTTTAATTGGTGTTTTTTTTGTTTTTCTAAAGCAGCAAGGCAGTACTTTGATTGAAACTCAAGTCATGACAAAGATATACATAGCATCTGCTTAATATTTCCTTATAAAATTAAGAACTTAAAAGTTATATACTTTAGGTATTTGCTACACTTTTATACCATATTTATTCATACAAGAAATGCAACATTAAACATGGATGCGTACAAAAACCAACATGTACAATAATCTCACTACACATTTACTTGTATAACTCAAACAAACGATTACAGTGCTTAGAATACAATGCTTATTATATCAAAAATCTTATAATTTAAGTGACTTTTCATCTTACATATTTCACATGTATCTATAACGTATCACATCTCTCAAGATTTTTCTAGTTACCACATTCCTCTTTAATTTCATACTTGTATATGTAGATTCAAGAAGAGAGAAATCTCTACACAAAAGCCTCATGTTAATAGGTGAGTTTGATGGAACTTGAGAAATAAGAGTTCTTTGTTAAAATGAACTTTATATACACAAAATTTAAAAGCTTATCTCATACTCAAATAATAATAAAAACTACAAGGTTTAAAATAGCTCACTAACCTGTATCTTTTCCAGATCAAACGGACAAGATCTGTTACAAAAAGAAGGATTCGGTGGTTCCAGAGAATTAGGCCTACAGGAAAAATTTCAAATTGCGATTATTGTAATTTTCTATGTTTAGCAATCGTACATTTTTAATAAATAAAAGGGAAAATTTACAATTCAGGTATGAAACTTTCTAATATTGTGAAGCATATAATATTAATCATGGCTCTTGACCCACCAAAAAACTATTCAAATATCTATACTTCTCAGGTTAAAAAGGCAAGTCTCATCAGCACGTGTAATGAATTCTTACTAGTGTTTTAGATCTGGCAGTTAATGTTTGGGTCACAGCCTTTCAAAATTATTCTAATGTATGGAACTGTCAGGTTCTCTACACTATCTATCGTAGAAATGATTACTTAAAATTTCAATATGTCGGTAGCAAGACCTCGAGCCTACCAAAATACAGTTCAGTCCATTAGACATCGGTAAACAGCAACATAAAAACCTGACATCTAGTAAACATAAACCATTTCTTTCATCACCGAAATAGAATTTTAGCTTATTTATTTAACTCTTATCAGCACGGGCTCGATCCTTGGGACCGGCCTCGAAACCATTTCGTGCTTGTTATAGTTTTCATGCTATAACTTTTAAATTAGTAAGCGATTGTTAATGACATTTGGCAGATTATCATTAAACATTACAATGCTTTCATATGCAAAATATAAATTTTTTAGTGTACAAAACTTGAAGATAGCTTTTATAACATTGATAACTGGACCGATTGTTGGTAGAGATGTTACAAAGGAAATATCTGCTGAAGCTTTTGCCAGATACTAATCGTTCTAAACATTTTTAGGTTATACACTACTAGACAGCTTAAAATTAGATATCTACATTCAAGACTTCAAATGTTCTAAACATTTTTAGGTTATACACTACTAGACAGCTTAAAATTAGATATCTACATTCAAAACTTCAAATGTTCTAAACATTTTTAGGTTATACACACTTGAAGTCTTGAATGTAGATA
>NW_013671049.1:49414-54031 GCF_000517525.1 Limulus polyphemus
AAGTAAAGCTTGAGAATATATACATATAGACAAACGAAAGGGATGACATGACCTTTCACCCGTGACCCATCTTGAAAGGGTTAAGTAAAGCTTGAGAATATATACATATAGACAAACGAAAGAGATGACATGACCTTTCACCCATGACCCATCTTGAAAGGGTTAAGTAAAGCTTGAGAATATATACATATAGACAAACGAAAGGGATGACATGACCTTTCACCCATGACCCATCTTGAAAGGGTTAAGTAAATGGTTAGAGTTTTTTTATGGGTAATATATGTCAAACTTTATGCAGCTGTATACATAGTGGTACGAAAGTCATTCCCCGCAGAGATTGTAAATAACAATAAAACAAAAGTATTTATGCTTTTCTTTATTAAAGTAACTGTTTAAATTGCTGACCATTAACATCAAACATTTATAATGATTTAAAGTTAATGATCAACAATACAAACACTTAGTTTAATAAATTCCTATATTTAAATTGCTGACCATTAACATCAAACATTTATAATGATTTAAAGTTAATGGTCAACAATACAAACACTTAGTTTAATAAATCCCTATATTTTTATTGTTATTTAAAATCCCTATAGGGCACGACTTTTTCGCTACCTGTATCTATGATGTTACTTTCCAAAATATTTCCATACTTTACAACTCATAGGAAGATTTCTTGTAAAAATTAGTATAAAAGTGCGTTAATCCAAATTAAAATATTTAAAGAAAAGCGTATCACAGGAATACGAATACACAGAGACTTTCAATAAGTATTGTACTTTTAGTCAAGTCTGGGAATGTCATTAACAAATCTTAGATATGATTGACTAAGTTGTTCTAGAAGATCAGTAGAATAAAAACATTATGTCCTAATGCAATTGTAAAAATTGTACTTTTAGCTGTAGAAAGCCAAGTCTGACAGTTATTCTGAGAAGGCCATTAACAAATCTTACATATGATTGACTGAGGTGTTCTAGAAGGCCAATAAACTAAAAACAGTATGTCTTAACACAATTGTAAATATTGTACTTTTAGTTACAAGTTGTATCCAGAGCTTTAAATAATTGTCTCCTTTTCATCAGTCCATACAGGCAGTTAAATTAATTTACAACACCCTTTGAACAAGACAAATTATTATCCTATATCTCTGTTATTACAATACAAGCTGTGAAACTCACTTCAGAAATTATCTGTTACAGCTAAACTTGGGTGGGATCAATTACTTTAGAACACCCTTTGAACAAGACAATTTATAATCCTCTGTCTCTGTTATTACAATACAAGCTGTGTCATGGGCTAAACTCACATGCTATCTGACTTCACTTTTACTAACTTGGTTGCCTCAACTGAGGTCTAGAACTTTCTACAAACTAGAAGATGTTATGATGTAACAATACTCACTCAAGGCAAATTCAGAAAGTTCAAGTAACATGATATCAATCCACAATAATTGAACTATACAACAAATGATTAATAAAACAGTTACATAAGCACACTAACCATAAATACCGCTTACTTTAATGCACACACAATATAAACTAAATAATACTCTCGTTTAAACTTAAAATGGACCGTCGTGTATATCTAACATCATGGATGTTCTAACAGGGTGGTTGGCTTCTGGAATGGGTTGCCATTCGATGTTGTGGAGGCAGTAAATTTAAGTGAGCTTATTATTTTTTTCTAATTTATTTATTTGATAGTTTTAGTTTAGAGGATGGGATGGCCAAGATGAACCAAAACGTTCTTCATTGTCCCTAAACGTTATGTTAAGGTGCATCTTCAAACCAAATTTTTAGCATGAAAAACCTTCATGTTTAATGCTGAGCTGCTGAGGACATGTATGTTAAAACCGCAGCAATTACACTGGAAAACAACAGCATTACAGTAGTAAAATGATTGTGGATAAAAACCTTACTAAATATAAACTGGAGCTGGATCATTAGCTTGATTTACTATAACCACTTATCAATTAATGATTAATGTCACAAAAATACTATACTGGCCCGATTATAAGGCGATGTTTTTTCAGTAATAATTAGGCTGTAAAGTTCATAGTCGTTGCCTATAATCGCGGCCAATCACAGGCCTCTTCCCCCTACTCTAGCCTGTCACATTCCTGAATGTCCAGACAGCATCCGTCTATGCATGCATGCCAGATGTTTGCTCAAGGTCATCGCTAATTCTTGCAACTAATCTACCTGTTCAGTTATAGTATTGATTTTGTTGATGCATTATTGCTTTGACTGTGCTCGTTTTACATTATATAATAATTGTCTGCGATTCTCGTTTTAGTAATCGACCCTTGTGCAAGAATGAGTGGCCACACTGAAAGTCCGGGAATAAGAAAGTGTCATATTAACAAAGGATTATGATACAAATCTTAAAATTATGGTGGTTCACGAGGCAGAAAACAGTTGTACTGCTACTAGAACATTTGGTGTGCTTGAAATAATGTGAAGCGTTAGTGGAAACAAAATACTAAACTCTTTAATGCACCTTCTACAAGAAAGGCATTTTGCAGACCTAAAAAACGGACATTATGAAACTCAATTTTTTCTTTCGCATGGTTTCTGAAAATAGCTTTCTCTATGATTGAGCTAATATGGTAATCAACTAACTGACGTTAGCGTTTTTACAATTATTACTGTTTTCGACTATTCCAACTGTTCAATAATCAAAATATTGCCATTATGGTTTCTCATTATTGTTTTTTATTAAATAAAATTTGTTCAGTCTCACAAAAATAATCAAGTAACCAAATTTATGGTTTCTGATTATTCCAAGTAACTGAAATATTGCCATTATGTTTGTTTCTTGTTAAGTTCAAAGCTAAACAATGGGCTATCTCTCCAAATAACTAAAATATTGCCATTATGTTTGTTTCTTGTTAAGTTCAAAGCTAAACAATGGGCTATCTCTGCCCTTCCCAACACAGGTATTCAAACCATATTTTTAGCATCACAAGTTTATTTTTCAGCCATCTTGTACCGATAGCCAATTAGATGAAATTAGTCTGATGAATTAAGAACGTTCACTAATTGTTCAGTTCTAATTGTGTTGATGTACAAAATGTCACTTCAGCTGGTTTATCAGTCTTACTGTGATGTAATGTCAAGGAAAACTACAGTATGGGAACAATAAAGTGTATAGAGAATCAAAGTGTTTGTTGTAGTAGAAGCCACATAACAGAGAGTGACTGTCGTAGCACAAACAGATATAAGGAGAATAATATCAATAAAATATATCACTACAAATGGAACATTAAAGGTTATGAGTAGAATATATCTCTTCACATGGGCAGATCCAGAGTAGGGGGGGAAGGTTAACAAAAATGTACACATAATAACAACAACAACTCAATGGCTTCAATGTGACACTTTTAGAAATAGAATAAAGAATCATTCTCAACTAATACACAAGATCTGTATGATTTTTTTACAGGTTTTCGTATGAATAGATTTCACTCATAAAAAAAATTATTTTTTATGTCATAGATCTCCAAGTGACCTGTAAGGACAACCTATTAAAACCTAAATTATTCATGTTAATAATAACCACTATAAAAAGAATAAAATTTACCATCCAAACCTAAACATTTGTAATACACTCTTTCCTGCTTACTAACCAGTATGCTATTTAAGTAAGAGCAATCTTCAATGACCAATGACATTATCCAACAGGAATTTTGAAGGGTTTAACTATTTAAAGTAGTAATTTTATTGGGTCTCTACACATTTAAACCATTCACTAATACTAGATATGTGTGTTGTGAAAGTTTATTAAAACCTTTTTTACTTGTGCTGGTGATGTAACACTCACAACTTTGTGAGAGCTTTACACTTACCATAAGCCGTGTATTACCCAATAATTTACCTCGGCAGGAACTTCACACTGAAACAATAAAAAAAACTGTAATTTTACTTTCCTAATAAATAATAAACAGAAGCAAGTTTTCAATAATGAAGATCAAAAAGAAATATGAAGTTAAATAAAAAATATCATATATTCTGAATCAGTTAGTTCATTGTTACTTATGATTAAATATACTTACTCATTATTAGTTTTTAAAGTTTGCTCACCACAAATGAAGACACTTTAAGAGTATCTCTACAGCTTGAATGACGATTACACGCAGTACATAAGACTGTGAATTTGTTAATGTCTAATGAATGATTGTATAAGGTAATGTACATACAAACAGTCTTGGTAAAAATGTGTCTTAATCTACACTAAAGGGATGGATTTAAGACAAACAAGTCTTGTTAATATCTAGAGGAATGACAAAGCTTTCATTCTCATCTTCTATGTCAGGTTTCACAGTGACCGAGAGTAAACAGTAAGTTACCTACATGTAGTTTAAAATGAAAATCAGTCATATTATTAAGTAGCAATAGTTCCTGAAGTACCACACATCAATAAAATTCACTTTAAAATGAAAATCAGTCAAATTATTAAGTAGCAATAGTTCCTGAAGTACCACACATCAATAAAATTCACTTTAAAATGAAAATCAGTCAAATTATTAAGTAGCAATAGTTCCTGAAGTACCACACATCAATAAAATTCACTTTAAAATGAAAATCAGTCAAATTATTAAGTAGCAATAGTTCC
>NW_013671049.1:54784-57164 GCF_000517525.1 Limulus polyphemus
GCGAGATCACTCAAATTTACTGAACCCGTACAGAGATTAATTACTGAAAATAACAGATTAAATAGTTTTTCTTAAGAAATGTTTGATAACTATCCAGACATAAAGATTTCACGTCTTAAATTTCAAATCTTTCTGATGCATAAAAGTATTCTTAATCTTAAAATAAAAATTACTTTGCTTGATAGATAGACAAGATATGAAAAGAAAAAATAAGGCATGAGAGAAACATTGCTTTATAAACCTTAAGACTTAATAAAAAAAAATTGATATTTTATGTACGAAAGCATTGTAATGTTTACTGATAATCTGCCAAATTTCTTTAACATTTGCTTAGTAATTTAAGGTCAGTCACAGGGACTGAGCTCATGCTTAAAGAGTTAAAACTCCACATAATAAACACTGTAACAAACATTTATACAAACGTTTGACTTGTTTTAATACATTATTTCAAAACAAGTGGACTGTATGCTGTTTGTTTATTGTTGAAATTTATCGTCCAAAAGTCAAATATACCTACTGTAATTTTAATACATAATGTACCTTTTAAATTCTACATTTCTCTGTGTTTTCTTCATTTCTTTTTTTCTTAATTCAAAGATCCATATGCAAGATATTTACTGCAGTATCTAAAAATATCTTAACTTCATTCACAAAACATAAATACATTATACTTCCTTTTCATACATAACCCTTGTTGGCAGCTCGATGCAGTCTGAAAACTTTATTTCACTGTAGGTATAATAAGATTTTTAATAAAAACAAAATTTACTTCTTTTATAATCTAGTCACATAAAAATATATTTGAAATATTTTCTTTAAAAAGAAATGCATGTGTAATCCCTAATTGACCAAACGTTTTGCGAATTCTTCAAAATATATTCTACTTTACAGAAGTTGTTACATGTTGAAACTGAGGTTTGTATTTACCCTCTAAATACAGGTTTTTCTCATTTTGACCAATCATGAAATTATATGTAGTATATCTCTGAATGTATTAAGTGTACCTCCATGAAATTTGGCAAGGTAAATATAAAAAGTCTGTTGTAGAGAAAAATCAGATTGTTTAATAAAGTATTTCTATTAAATGTTTATCTGTGAACTTACAAAACTTTTACTGAGTAAAACTGAGTGCCAGGTGATTTTTATGTTAAGAATATAATTTTTCCTTTTATATTACAGTTTCATATTTCATTTACACAACCACTGGATTCATTTAGTTTTGTTGTTTTACAGCTGCACTTTCACCCTTTCAGAGTATGCTGAAAGCCAGTTATCACAGAAGGACAATGTTTTGTAAACAAAAAATTGCATATAACAAGCATGCCACAATCATATTAGAATCGTGTGTATGTATGATGATCACAAGTATTTTTTTCCATTTAATTTTTCTTATTTAACCTGATAAACTTCAAATTTTTATATCTTATTTAATCTTATAATGATAAGTAAAAAATATTCATAAAAATAATGAAATTGATACTTAATTAGGTCTGGAATCATCTTTTTGACATTGGAAGACAGTGCTGTAAACCTTTTTGTTTTTGTAATGACTTTGGTGTTCCCAAATATGCTTATTTTTTATTTCAAGTATGTAATTTAAAACAAAATATTATCATGCACAAGAGATAGAATATCCTAAAACTACTGTAATTTAACTGGATTTCTAACTAAACTATTAATGAGTTAAAAAAATTCTGTTAGTTAGTCATACTGAACAGGACAATGAAACTGTGGCCAAATATTTCCAAACCTGGCACCTGAATGAACCATACTTGTAAGGAATTTAGTAAAACAGAATATTCTCTTTCTATTGGTTATTAATATTCCAATAGCAAATGTGAGAGTATTACTGACATTTTTTTTTTATAGACAAGATGTGATAGAAGGAGCATATGATATATGTTTGACCTTCTTTTTTATATCTCAGTAAAACAAAGATCTTGGAGGTTACGTCTATACTACAAATGTGTAATTTGTGCCAAGCTCAGGAGATCATATAGGGGTAGAAAGGGTTATATGATACTCTAGCTCCTAATTTATTACATAATGTATTTTACACAATATCCTAATGACACCCGAGTACATGATTTGTTTACCACTTTTTAAAATAAAATGTTACATGAATAACTAACTTCAGTTCTATTTCAGAAACATGTGCAGATGATTCTGTGAATAACAACTTTGTACCTAACAAGTGTTTTAACCAGGACATTTTGTAATTATACATTGTTAAAAACAAACATATGTATTCTTATAAAAATAATTATACATTGTTAAAAACAAACATATGTATTCTTATAAAAATAATTATACATTGTTAAAAACAAACATATGTATTCTTAAAAAAATAATTATACATTGTTAAAAAACAAACATATGT
>NW_013671049.1:58164-68834 GCF_000517525.1 Limulus polyphemus
CATGGAAAATAACAGCATATTTTTGGGACTTTTCCTTATTAATTAATTCACATATTGAAAAACAGTTATTATTAACAGGTAGCCCATTCATTGCCTACTAATGCTCTACGAGCTTAACCCTATTTACAAAAAACACAACTGTATATAATAATGATAAATAAAGTTGAAGGCACATTGAATCTTTGCATATAAGACATTACCTTGATAATAAAGCTGCCACAATCAGTGTCTCTTTTCTTCCATCAATATTTATATTACCAATAAGATTATTTAACATCTTAATAATAAGATAATTTATAGCTTAGTGAAGATAAATTTTCTGATGTGTAGTCGCCTAACGCTAAACGCTCATATGAATCTGACAATCTCCAACTTCCTAGAAAAAACAAACGGCCTACATAAAGTTTGGTTGGGAAGTCCATTCTTACAACCGCAGGTCCTCTAATTCTCGGTATAAATTATAAAAAACACCGTTCCAGTTGGTTTCTTCTATTGAATACAATGGTTTGATTGCCACATAATAACAATGTTTGTTGCAAGAACGGATTTTTCGGACACTCCTTTTTTACATCATTTGGTAATTAACCAGTTTTATTAATTTATACTTAATTTGAGTCTTTTATATTATCAACTTGAACAACAACAACAAAAAACATGATTTTTATTACCGTTGTGATTGTCGTGAAAAAAGTTTGATCGTCTTACTAAATCAAAAATATACGTTTTGACTACTAGTACTACTTATAACATTGGGTTGTCTTTCAGAATTTATAATATTTACTATAAGGATTTGGTCATTTTGCGAAACGTCGGTTGAAATAAAAATTCCCTTATAATTATCTGGTGTATAGAGGACGTTTTTTCTAACCTTAGGTTGGTGTAATGTGCACTACGTCTAGTTGAAGTACGCCTTGAAAAAGATATCTTTATTTTACCTTAATAAAATCTTGGCTGCTAAGTTTCCAGTCAATTATTAGTACAAAATGACATAAAATAAATTGTTAGAAGACACAGCGATGGAAAAACGATTTATTTGAAAGCAACGTTTAGAGTAACTGCCCTTCGTTGGCCTAAGACCTATATATACAATACAATATGCATAGCTAAAATCGGATCGTATACCAAATACATTCAACTTCAAATTTTCGCACGATTTAGAGAAGCGCGAGAAACAACAGAGAAGAAACCTGAAAGTAAATTTTGTTGTTGTTTGTTGAATTTCGTGGAACGTTACTCAAGGGCTCTCTTCGCTAGCTATCCGTAATTTTGAAGTGATAGAATAGAGTAAAGGAAGTTAGTCAACAGCACCAATTGTCAACTCATGGGCTATTCGAGTCGAACAGTGAGATATGACCGTCATTCTTATAACGTACCCATGGCCCCAAAGCACGGATTGCAATTTTTCCCGGTTGTGTTTCTGCATTTTATTCGTGTTAGGTGTTCCCGGAATCTGTTAGCCAGTCTACGTAGTGTTTCGCCAACATATTTTGGTCCATGTCCAGTCATAATACTGCCAGCAATGTAGTTATGTGTACGTCTAGCTGTCTTTGAATCGTCTTGTTCCAGTGTTGGTCATGTCAGTTTCTTTTCATGACAAAGCTAATAAAGTTATCTGTCACCATTCCTAAATCTGGACTGCCAACCCAGACTGCCATTCCCGAGTTCTGACCTCTCGTCCAGCGGTTCTCAAACTTTAGTAACCCTAAGACCCATTTTAATTGAAATTTTTTTCGAGGGCCCTCACACCTATCCATGTTTTTGTTTTGAAAAAAAAAAAAACAGGATTCGTGTACATGAAAAGCTACATTTCAAAATTAAATGTTTTAATTCACATAAATTTAATTTTACAAAATTATTTTTCATTCTCTAAATCATTTTTTAAAATAAATATTTAAATGGAATTTCGGACACGGCTCTTGGACCCTTCTGGAGTACCCTCGCGAAACCCATTTTGAAAAACCTAATTGGGCCTGCCATGGTTTGATGGTTAGGGCACTCGACTCACAATTTGTTGGTCGAGGGTTCAAATTCCGTCACTTCGCATTCTCGTCCTTTCAGCCGTAGAGACGTTATAGTATGACAGTCAATTCCATTATTCGTTGATAAAAAGTGTTGGTGGTGGTCGGTGTTGACTAGCTATCACTTCTAAATAAGGAACGGCTAGCGCTGAGATAGCCCTCTACTCGAATGGCTTTGCACGAAATTCAATAAATAAACTTAGTAGTAGTATTAGATGTGGCATGAATATACCATCTCAAAAACTACCTTATTCACTCATGCATCGACACTTCCATTGCAACATGATTAAATTATTATCTACAATGTATACTTACCATCTTATTTTCGTCGAATCGTAGAAATACCTCTCATGACTTTGTCTTTTACTCTTACTAAGGCTCAATCTAACACAAGAAGCGTTAGCATAGCCATCATATAAACAAAACCAGAACTAACGACAGCGTAAGCACTGGATATGAATGGTGCAGCGTTGCTGACATATTATTACATATTCTTCCCTGCCTGCACTCATACGTTCTTAGAAATTGTATATAAATATAAAAAACACGGTAATTCAAAACATATCTCTAATAAAGAACGTTTCGGAATTGCTTTAAGTTCTAGAATCAGTATTCACACCGTAAAAACATTCCGTAATTAAATATTTTTTTCTTTTTATTACCGCATTTTTAATATTTGCTAGAACTCGTGCATGATATAGAAACGAACAATATAATCCATTGAACTATAGTACTTTTAAAACAGCATGTTTAATATGATATATAAAAATTACATTTTTTTTTCGTTTTATGATCACAACAAATGTATTGCTGTTAAGATATGTTTTCAATGTATTCATTAAGATGTTAACTAGAGCAAGCTATCAATCGTGATGATAATTTAATAATCGAAAAACTTCGACTAATATCTATTTTGGTACAAGTCCCCAGTGGCACAGCGGTATGTCTTCGGACTTACAACGCGGGAAACCGGGTTTCGATACCCGTGGTGGGCAGAGCACAGATAGCCCATTGTGTAGCTTTGTGCTTAACTTCAAACAAACGAACAAATATTGGTACATAAACTAAAGATACGAGTAATATATATATATATAGCACAAAAATATGTGTGTCTGTCTATTCGTCCGTTATCTACTACTAGGTCACTGAGCCAATCAACTGTTCTGGGATGATAGTTTGAACAAGGAGCATATTACTGGGGGTTACCAACCCCTCCACCGACCATTATTGCTGTTATCGAGCATTTATTATATTTGACGTAAGTTAACGTTAATTATATTCATAGATAACGCCACGTCCCGACACAAAAAATGTTACATTTTCCATAACACAACATACACAAAGTGTGGTGGGGTGGCACACAAACGTCTTATATGTCTCAAAGAGTGAGTGCTCTAGCACTCTCTAAGGAGGAATGCAATGAAACAAAATAGCCGCCACTATTGCTATAAATACATAGACTCAATGAAGTTTCTATTCCAACAGTCACCATAAGGCTGATATGACGAGCCAATCCTTGAGTTATACCCATTCTTACTTTGACTGGTGACTTTTCAATTTCGGCCCATAATACACTTCTGCGACCAATGACCGTCAATTAATTAATCACGTAAAACACAGTGAAGGGACATTAAGAGCTGGCTGTTGAAAGTGGGTAACAGAAAGCACTCCTACCACTACTATTATTCTGCTACCTCCTCCTACAAAGTCACTCTGATCATCGCTCAGTGTTATATCGTGTTTTAAGTATAAACATATTGAGTTTTAAAAGTATTGTTGCGTCAGCGAGGTCACGTGACTAGTATCACGCCACCTCCTTCTAGAAATATCTTGTTCCTTCGTGAATTGTCGGGAGACTACTAGATTGGGGGTAGTCTGGTATATATAAGACGGTCACAACGTGACGAATAAGGAGTAATTGAACTGCAGTCGGAGAATGTGTGGGGTAGTGAGTAATTGAATGTATGCGGACAGAATATTGTTGGCCACGTGAGACGTGAGTTATAGCGTTTGTTATAGAGCGACTGTTGAAATTAAGTGTATCGTAAAGTTGTATTTGGAAAGAATAAACCAATTTTATTTAAGAAAGGACTTGTGTGGCTAAAGTTTAGTCGGAAAGAATTTACAGAAAATTAATTAACGAACTAGTAGTTCATGGACATTGACTAGATTGACTAGTAGTTCATGGACATTGACTAGATTGACTAGTAGTTCATGTACATTGAGAGTAGTTCATGGTCTATACATTGTTTCCACTCCTTTACTTAAAAAAGTAACATTTTTAAAAAGTATGTTGCCTTTTATACTTCCTCTTTTCTAAGCAGCCAAGCTCTCAAACGAATAACTGGCATTTACCATTTACAGAAGTGAGTGGAATTTGCCAATAACAAATTACCTGGTTTTCATACAGGAATATTGAAGCATTTAATTAACCAGCTAAGCTATTCGTGGCGGCGAATCAGGAAACAACTACAGCCTCACTCCCCACTAGCTTAACTCAAAAATGTTTGTGTGCTGAGAAATGAAAGTTTAATAGCATATTAACGCAATGTTTGGATAAGAGAGCTCAAGTCTAGTGTAGATTGTGAATAAGAATTATATTTCTGCGGATTCTTCAGTTTTCAT
The DNA here is from genome assembly GCF_000517525.1 of Limulus polyphemus. Lineage (NCBI taxonomy): Eukaryota > Metazoa > Arthropoda > Merostomata > Xiphosura > Limulidae > Limulus > Limulus polyphemus. The sequence continues at coordinate 62,808 of NW_013671049.1, forward strand.
AAGTATTCAACTATCGTGAAAACAACATTGTGAAAAACACAGTAAAGGAGTAAAAGTGAGTAAACATAAGATTTGAAACTCGTTTTTCTAAGATTATTTTGTATTAAAGAAACTTAACCGTTGATGTGTAATTAAACTTCTGGTTATAGAATACACATTCAACATGCTTATTGATTGTTCAAAAGATTATTAGGCCATATACAATAGAATATATTTTTGTGTATTCTTGTTTCATGTGATCGTTAATGACTACCATTTTGGCTCTCGATAAATAAAGACACCATCTTATAGCACATCTAAAAATTATGAAATTATCTGAAGCTAGCCTACCCTTATAGCCATGTCTATGCGTGAAATCAGTTCTCAATAGGCAGTCTTCCTCGATGTCAATTACCCACACATCATGATGTCTATATAGAAGCCTCTAATAGTAAGCATAACATCTAACTTTATTCTTGCCGAAACCTTATGTTCACTCTCTCTTATTTCTTCATCTCTGGAGGCAGTTTCACCTCTTTTATTAACAAATCAGGTCCAACAATTGTAGCTATAGAACTAATGTCAATCAATATACTACAAGGTTTGCCATCAATAACTCCATGGATTCATGGATAATTTTCTTCTTATAATGAACTTTTCTCATCTTGGATAAGTGGAGTATTCCCAGCCGAACTTCGCTTCATAAATCCAAATAATTCCCGTTTTTTCATGTTTCGTTATCTCTGTGATGTTCTTTTAGTTGGATTGGATCCTGTCTCCTTGGCATAATAGTAGCTGTTGATGTTTTACATTATTGGATGTAATGGTAAGGGTTTCCACTTGGAGCTCATATTGCATACTGGTCTTTTCCTGCAGTTTCTGGCAATATGTCCCTTTAAATTACATTTGAAACATCTGCTATCTTATGGTTTATTTCTTCCATTCTGTTTCACTTTATGTCTTTCTATACTATTGATAGGGGTATTGTTGTTTCAATACTACATGGTCTAATATTCGCCTAGCTTCTAGAATTTAGATGGTGCCATTAGTAATTTATCTGTAACTTTGATAGATTCCAGTTCAATCATCAACTGCAGAGTTTCCAATAAAGATGTGCATCTACTTTTACCTGATCCTCATCTTCTCGTCTTCTATGTCATCTATAAATTGGCCACCTGTCAACGAGTCCTTCATTTCCTGAAAACATCTGGATAAGATAATTGGACAAACTTTTCCAAAGCTTCTTCAAGCTTGGTTAAGGTCTCTTTTTTTCCTCTTTACCTTTTTCTGGAACTTTTATATGGATACTTCTTTCTAATCCGTCACTCCCAACTTGTTGGATATGGCAACTAATGATGCTTGACAACTGTTATAGTTCTCAGTTGGAAGGTTACTTAATATTGTCAAATCTGGCCCTTTTAATGGGTAGCATAATGGATGACTTGTTGCTCAATATTCCACCTGTTTACTCTGCAAATGATTTTAAACTTAGCTAGGTTTGACTCCCATGATACATTTTCATCATAGTCCATTGGTTTCTCGAGTAGCTGAAGTTGAATTGGCCAGCTAAATTCTGAAACTGGATTTGGTAATGATATGGCAAAAGTAGTCCAGGAAAATCCTACAAATACAGATGGTACAGCAGTAATGGTAACAGGCGTAGACCAAAATGATTCACCTATTTTATACATTGTAGTAAATGGTGTTTTAGACTGGAATTCTTGAGCTGACAGGAAAATAATGGTGACTGGTTTGATTTTTGCACTTACCAATTAATTTTCCAAAAGCTTTATTCTGTCATTGATGTTAATTTCAACATCATTCATGTCTTTCTTTACTTCATCAATTTTTCCATTACAGTCTCTCTATACTTCTTTGGTGTCCTGCAAACTTATGATAATACCTCTGTACACCCATAATAGCTTTATCGATTTGTCTTCAATAAGATATATTTTTATTCTTAATTCTTCTTTAAATATTACACCCCTTTCTATTAACCCTTATTTAAACTGACGTCCCTTACCTTTTGATCATCTTTTAATTTTCCTTAAACTTCTTCTTTGTCTTCTTTTGATTTTCTGTCTCATTCTGTTAATTTAGGGTCTTTTCCTTTTTAATTTTCTTTTAAATTTTGACTCGTCCTTTTCATGACTTTATTTTAACTATTTTATTAACTCCAATAAAACTTTGATATTGCCTCGTGATGTCATCTCGAAAGTTAAAGTTTACTCAATGTTCTATTTTATTTTAACCATACGACTCCAACTTTGGACACTAGTATTGCAATATTGCACTTTAGTTCTTTTAAATTATTGAGCAAAAATATGTTAAGTCCACTCTAAGCGACAATAACAGATTATTTTATTTCTTCCTTAAAGTTGACTATTACATACGTATAGTTATACTTGTAGGCATACGTTTACAAAATGACGTTCAAACGGAAGTACCTCGCTAATGGCATTATGACTAATGTAAAAATAAATTTATTTAAACAGTTTCACAGCTGATTAAATCAAATAACTGAATATACGTGATAATTAATACTGATACAAATGCTATACCGAAACTAAATATTTCACTGATAGGTTACTAATCGACTGGCCATTAATATTTATATCTTATGTCTCGTTTCTAGATATTCATCGAAGTTACTAGATTTTCGTAACGTTATCTAAAAATTCTAGATATTCTAGGCCTACTCCAGTGCATCTACGCCCTCTAGATATCATCTAAATTGAAACCTTAAAAATATAGCTTAGGACAGCTGTTTTTATGTCAGTTATTATAGTATATAACGCCTTACTCTGCCTTAATTTATTCATTGGTAGGTTGTGTGATAACACACACACACACACACACACACACACATATATATATATACAAACGTATTTACAAATCTTTCATTAGTGGCCTTATAATACGGATTTCCAGTAAAAATAAATGGTAGCATTATGGTATTTTCAGGTAAACTCATTTCCATACAAGTATCAAATCGTTAGACCCGCTAATAACAGTAAATTCTACTAGTAAACATTTGGAGTATTGCATTTAATAACATGAGTGAGTCTCTTAGTGCATGTTAAATTAGGAGATTGGACAAATCCGATGAAGTGAACGAAATCTTTATTTCACAATAAATATAGCACGGTGTACGTACTTATGTTTAATTCCACTGCTTTCACTCTTTCCGGGTTGATCTCTAGAACTAAAACTAATTAGTGTCTATACACGAAGATCTAGTAGAACTGAACTAAGAAAAAAAGTGCTTCAATTTTCCAGTTAAACTCGTTTTTTTTGGGGGGTGGTGGAAGGGGGGTTCAGTCGACAGTATTACCTCATGACCCTTGTTTTCTCATAGCATTGGTTAGCTGTAACATGCACACGTTGTCAATTCGGACAGTAAAGGATACTACAATCGTCAATTCTTTCAACATGGCTACTATATATCAGTGGAAGATCTTTTTAGAAAGTACAGACATTATCTACTAAAGAGAACAAAGTGTTACGTCTCTGTCTTCGTTTGTTAATTTTCCGTAGAAATTCTTTCCGAGAAACTTCAGCGATACAAGTCCTTTCTTAAATAAAACTAGTTTATTCTTTCTCAATTCAACTTTGTAATACACTTAATTTCCACAATCACTTTAACTTAAACACACACTATAATTCAAAACGATTCACACACTTACTTACGGTCACTACCGTGCTTGACTCTATGTCATTCTCTATCTCTGCCTGTCTGCAATTCAATTCCGATTAATTAATTTCGCTTTATCTGGCGCATATTGTATATAGAATATACAATATACAAGAATAGAATATATAGAGTTATATTTGATAGGAGTATTTTTTCTTTAATATATTTATATATATAATATGAGTCTTCTTTCTTTAATATATTTATATATATATGATATGAGTCTTCTTACTTTGATATATTTATATATATATATGATAGGAGTCTTCTTTCTTTGATATATTTATATATATATATGATAGGAGTCTTCTTTCTTTGATATATATATATATATAATTCTTATAATGGTTTTGTACTTGCTCAAAGTTTCACTTAAAACATTAACTGTGTTGCAAGTATTTTGAATTTCTTTTTGTTTTTTAGTGTTTTGACCAACCATTGATTAGAAAAAAACATGTTGATAAACGCTATGTAGAAAAGGTATGTATTGCATAAAAAAGTAATCATTTTTAGAAAATACTTTTACTGTAAAAAATAGTTCATTTACCAAAGATACATCCCAATTATAGGGAACCGTAACAATTTCATTTACCAAAGATACATCCCAATTATAGGGAACCGTAACAAACATCTCAGAGTACTCAGTAGTATGTTATCTAGCCCATTCTGGTGTAAACCAGTGCAGTTACACTGGCTAGAGAGACTGGGGGAAGTATTATGAAATTAGACGATATTGAAAGTAAGTTATTTTGAATGATAATTAGACATTTTTTTTTTCTACAGAGTATTGACAAAAGTATTGTGGTAAGAATTCTTCATGTGACAGGTCAGATATGTGTGTTTTGTGAATTATTTTTCCACTAATTCCTAAGTTAAAATCAGGTTTAGATCGTCTTGTCCTGACAAATTTATTAAAACCAAACAAAATTATCCAAACGTCTAATTCAGATGGACACCGGCTATAAGTTGTGAGGTGAGATTGCTTTGTCATTGTCAGTTCGACTGGCGGGATTTGAAAGTTCAACACATAGCAATGTCGGCCGCTTGGGCATACCGAAAATCACATGACTTCCAATCTAGTGTTATTTATATATATATGGCTGTTATGGTGCGAACGCCTATTTCAGGCTGGCGAAGCATGATTATAAAAGATATAATAGGCCTAACATATTGTCTTATGACAAGCATAATTAATGATACGATAGATTGTTTTGGAAACTGTTTACATTAAAAAAATTAAATAACTTTAACTCATGTATTATTTAAGACTGTAAAAAAATACTCAGAGGCAAAAAATAAAAACCCCCACTCAAGTTTATGTGTATGAGGGTTATTTATTCACTCCAATAATCCAAAACTGACGGTAATCTTAAACAAAGATATTATATTTACTGTTCAAATTCACGTAGGTCAACTAACAACGGACAATAACACGACAGAAATAAGGAAAATTAACTTTTAAAAATTATATTCTTTGAAAATTCGGTAAATACCTAACAATATTTTTCCATTTTTATTGTAAGATGAACATGAAATGGAAAAAAAGAGACGATAAAATATTTAAAAAAAAACTTAGGAAAAAAAAAACACGTTTAACTGTCAAAAGTCTGACGTCTTAAGATTTATTTTGACAGGAAGGTACAGAATGAATTTATGTTATCACCTGATAAGCTTTGTGGAAATCAAATATTAATCTAGACATATAAAATACTATGAGGTCGTCACAATAACAGAAAATCGTTCTATTTGATATTGCCTACGCGAGAAATGATTAATAACATTTTCTTATTAACTGAAAATATTATTAGTATAATACATATGACATTTGTAGGTATACATAGAAATAAAAATCCTTTCTATTTTTCAAATACCATTAATATTAAAACTAATATCCAAAGTGTAAAACATTAACTGTAAACAAAATCGGTCTTTTCCAACTTAAGTATATGTTTTAAATAATATGTATCTTAATATGAAATAAAACGTCTTACAATCAAATAGATAAACAAGCGAAATATAGATATGTTTGTATAGAACCAATATTTTCCAGACCATTTTAAAGTTTCATAAGATATTTACCAATAAGATAAAAACATTCTACAAGGAAAAAGTTATTTATCGTGGGTGTTTTATTAGTGTTCATTATGGCAGGATCTGGAATATTTAAGCTATGTTTCATTTTGCATCAACTTTCAACACCCTCTGTGATTGGTATATATATATATATATACTGCACAATCCACAACAGAAGCAGAGAATAGCATTGAAATATCCCTTGGATTTATTCCTGATATTTACAGTTGAAAGTAAGCACACCGCACGTTGTTTTGGTCCCTTAAGACCACTAATGAAAA
>NW_013671049.1:69834-73053 GCF_000517525.1 Limulus polyphemus
AAAAACTAGAATATGGACATTGTCAATTATCTTTAGAATCCAAGTCAAGTTTTGGTGATCGAATATGGACATTGTCAATTAAGATAATGATAAAAAAATGATGAAAATATATTAGGAAGTAGCACCAACTTAAATACTCGTTTTGGCTAAGATTCTTATAGTGCCACTGTTCAGAATGAGTAAAGAGATATGTACAATAACATATTTGATTTTTCTACAACAGATGGTATATTCCTGAAATCAGTTAAAGACATATGTACAATAACATATTTGATTTTTCTACAACAGATGGTATATTCCTGAAATCAGGTAAAGAGATATGTACAATAATATATTTTATTTTAGGTAAAACTGCCAAAAGTTCTAAATACGATCATGAATATTGGTAAAAATACAACAAGAATGTTTTCCATTGTGTAGCATCTAATACTACAAAGGCTGAGTAAAAAGTTTATCTAGCCTATTTAAATTAATAGCATCAATGATTAAAGCATTAAAAAATTAAACCTCTCCTTATAGCCCTAAATAAAGGTTTATTCTCTGTTGCACAGTGCTCTACACAACATATAAGATGATGTGAAATCAAGTTACCTGTGACTAGTCAGTATTACTTCTGATTTTGTGTCTTCTTCTGTGAACGTTTTTATACCACCACAGTGTTAAGATAAACTACGACATTTTGTTAGGTGTATATATACATAGGTCGAAGAACAAATAGGCTTAGGAGTGGAAGAGCTAAGAATTAACATTAATTATCTATCTAATGACAGAAGTACACTTATCCAAACTATTCCACCTTATTCGCCTGACGTCATTCAAATTAAAGGTGAAAATTATCATTCAATCTATCCCTTATTCATCTAACTCCAAAACCAAGATGGTGACAAACACAGTGGTGCTAATACGATCACTAGATGTCGCTAGCTACAGGTTCCTAGAACCTACGAGTGTACGTCAGCGCACAGAAAGAGACCTGATGTACGATGATCTATGATTTTTTTTATTTCCACGGATATCTGGCTTTAGAGAAGTCATCTTCTAAGACCCAATACTTAAACTGGGTAACTTGGGAATGAAGAGTTTACTCTGCAGAAAAACACAGGTTTTATACTATTTAGAAATAAAACAACAACAATGACATATAAATACAAGCAGTATACTTTAAATAACAGTCTCTATTTACTTAAAACATACTTCAACGTTTTAGCTTTAGTTGCATAGAATTTTTTCCCTTGGCAAAACGGAAGTGATACGAAATATTTAAATATTTGTAATGCTATAACTATTAAGTATATACATACCAAGTTCAGAAACTCGAAGTCTCAATCATTAGTTGCACAAAACGATAAAACGTACGTTGATTCTTAGAGAATTAAAGTTACCAAAAATGGTGATTAAGATCTTGTAAAGTCCTGAGAATAACTTTACTACACTTGCAATATTTATATAACAAAACACAAAAACAGTGGCATATAAATTATCGCTAGTTATCATCTGATTTAACTTTTATTTAAACTCTACGTTAAGTAAAACAAAGATGGTGGGTCAGACAACCAGAGTATAAATATTTTAATCGCTCACTAATTAATAACTGAATATCAAACCTTATTATATCTATGAATATTTTTTTTTTTCAAAAAGAAAACAAAGAAAAGTTTTGATTAGAATTAACTTCATAAGTCATGTTAGTAGAGAAATGCGTCTGTCTATCTACCTAGCTATCTGTTGCTACCTGTCCTTCCCATTACTCTACCTGTTTGTCTGTAATGATTATCCTGTAATGTACGTTTATCCGTTTTTCTTTAGTGTTACAAAACCACCAATTTGATTGAATATTTCTACAGGAATTGCAAAAAGTATTTTTATAATACGAGTAAATAAAATATATACCAACATGCATAACACTGAAAACAAGACAGTTGTCTGTCAGCCAAGAGCGGAGACACCAGAGAAACGAAAGATTACAAAAACTTGGCACAAGGTTTTTAGAACTGAAAACAACATGCACGTGGCTAACGTACAAGCACAAGTGACGATGACGAAAGAGCCCAGTATCGTCTGATAAGACATACCATTACCGGTAGCATGCAGCAAGCAGGGACAAGCTAAGACGAAGGTTGGTCTTTCTTGCCGGAGAAGATGACGGAACGAATGCCTTTGACAGATGTCTAGAACGGATAAAACAAGCGGGACCTCCGTAAGTGGAACATTTATTGCAAGGAGCAAGCAAGTAGTTTATAACATACACGCACATCATATTATAGGAACCATTACTGGTAATTATCAAATCTTTAAAAAGCTTTTCCAAGAATACTGAAAATCAAAGCTTGTTAATCATGTAAGTCTTAATGCTATAGTAAGTTACAAATAAAAATTGAAAAACCAAATCAACATCAATGTAAAACCTTTAACTTATCTACATGCAAATCAAATATTTATAATTTTGATAAAAGATCGATAGCCGGTTCCTAAGAATAAGGTTCTGGAGAAAAACGTAGGATCTCCAAATCAGAAGGCAATCACTACCTCTAATGTTTTTTCTTGAAGTTAGGATGTATCTTGGATTAACTTTAAATACAAATATTCACTGTGTAAAATACCCTTGGACCTTTGTTCAACTCAGTGGTTAACCTGGTGATTCTTGGAGTTCTCTATGAATATGCTTCCTACATATCCAAGGTCCTGATGCTCGGCTTGGAGGTCAGAGTCAATTGACAATGTTTAGTGTGGACATCTTTCATCCTTATTAAAATTTTGGTGCTCGGCTTGGAGGTGAGAGATAACTGATGATGTTTTCTGTGGACATAGTTTAACCATATTTAAGTTTTGATACTTGACTTGGAATCCAAAGATAATTGACAATGTCCATATTCATGTTTGGTGATCGACTTCGAATCCACAGAACTATATTATATAACACTTTGTTGATAAGAAACCTTGTTTTTAAGGACGTCACGAATGTAGAAACCAGACGTTGGTTGACCAACATCCTGTCTTAATACACTTTTGTTTCTCTACATTTTCATTGATTTGTGTTTATATGAACAGACATTACTATATTATATAACACTTTGTTGATAAGAAACCTTGTTTTTAAGGACGTCACGAATGTAGAAACCAGACGTTGGTTGACCAACATCCTGTCTTAATACACTTTTGTTTCTCTACATTTTCATTGATTTGTGTTTATATGAACAGACATTAACTTCCATAGGGCAA
>NW_013671050.1:0-40988 GCF_000517525.1 Limulus polyphemus
AAACAGACAGACAGAAATTGAGATACGGCTTGTTTTGGCTTCTTTGGTGTATGAAACGGGAAGATATGCAAAATGTACACTATTATAAGCAATGTACAGACAAAACTCTTATTTTATTTATATAGATAATTTCTGCTATTTCTTGTGTGTGTTATTTTATTTGACTTGCACTCATTTGTGCTGAGGTCTTTCAGTACGAATCAATAACACTTTGTGTACAATAATAGTGTTTTAAAGCATCCGGCATACAGTTAGATTGAAAACCATTCTACTCTAGTCTGAAACAAAAAAGAAAACAAATCAGCTTACATTACAGAGTAAAATTTAAGATGACAACTCGTGTATCTCAATTTAGTATATTTCTTATTTCTGTACATCTTTGCTGGTAATAATTTAGTAAACTTTTTAAAAATAATGTTTTTGTAATTGAACTAATGAATTATGTGCTATCAACTCTAGATTGTGGATTGTTTGTTGTTGGATCCTCCATGAATGGACTAGGCAGCAATAGTAGTGACATGGACATGTGCTTAATGCTAACACATGATGAAGTAAGTACACTTGACTAGATTCTAGCTTTACATATGACTTGAAGCAAGATCTGAAGTTCATAAAATATTGTGAGAGAAAAAAATTAATTAAGAGTATAATTTCTGTTTAAATACAACATTTTTGTTTCTGGTGGCATGTAGCTTCATAACATATTACTTAAACCAATAATTAGGTGAAGGGGATATTTTTCTCCCTTGATTTTACCATTGAAAGTCTGGCGTGCTAATCATGCCAGATTTTGAAACCAAGGATCCAAGATTTGTATCCCATTTTCCACAAACATGTTCTGTGCAATTTACCATTTTTATGAATTATGTGGCTTTTTCAATTTTTCTTATGCTGTTCTTAGTGCCTGTTTCTAAAAATTGGCAGTTGTTTTTTTTGATAATTGTAAACATTTCAGAATGAAAGAAAACAATAATATTGTGAAATATAAATATGGGTAATATATTTCTTGGGAAATTCTATTCACTCAAAAATAAAAGTAATTTTTCTTTAGTTCACAATGCCAGTGAAATAAAAACTATCCATTGTGCTTTAACTAGTAATCTCTAAAACGTGTACAGTGGTAACATTTATAAATGAGATATAGTAAGGTAAATATCTGTATATAGTAAAATAATTAATGCATTATACATGCTTATTTTCAAGATATATAAGAAGTTATTGCAGAATGTTTTTCTAGTGAATGATGTCACTAGGCCTGTGAAAAAATTACTGCTATTAACCATGTGCAGGGCTCCAAGTTAAGATAGCAAACTAATTAATTGCTGAGTATTGTTGCAGTTCTTCTGGTAAAACCTAGAAGGCATTAGAAAATGATTGTTATTATGCATTTTATTCATTTATATTATGGCATACAGAGGCTAATTATTAGGAAGTGGAGAGGGGGTGAAGAGGTTGCAATTACACCTCCCCTAGCATAAGGGCTATCTCACGATTCTCTGAATTCACACGTAGTTCTCTCAATTTTTGTGTTTTTCACATAATTTTTGTGTGTTGCATTTAACTGGATGCCAAAATAAGTTTTTTATTGTTACACTTTTTTCAGTTTCATTTTCTACAAGATGTAACAATTAATTTTGATGTTAGTGCCTAGAGTTAAAGGTAGAAAACATGAGTGTGAAAAGATGTGAAAATGGATAAACATTTGATAAGGATATTGTATTGTGATTTGAGTGAAAATGGTAGATTACACATCACTGATAATGATAGGTTGTTTGATAAGAAAAAAAAAAGTGAGAGAAAGATTGAAATATACAGGAAGTATTCCTTCATACATCACTACTAATTTTTTTAGTATTGTTATTGCTGACTATGTCTGTTCTCTGCCTTGTCTTGACTACTGCTCAAGTGTTACTTTTTACAAATGTTTAATAGGTTCATTAAGAATGTTGTGTGATGTTATTGGCTATTAGGAATGAAAATTATTTGTGCATCAACTAAGACACATTCTGTGTCATAATAACAGCTGTGATGCGTATTTAGTGATAAATATGAACAGATTATTACAAAGTTTTATATATGATTGTTGGATTTCATGACTAAAAAGAAGATAAATAGCTTTTCTAGAATAGTTTTTTATTTGTTAAAGTTAATTCAAATTTATACATGTTGTGGAAGGGTGACAATATGATATCTTTGTCTGTAGATTGATCAAAAGAATGAAGCAGCACATATACTGAAGTACATCTTGAAAGAAATAAGTAAGCATAGTAAGTATAGCACATGAAACTAATAACCTGGAACAATATACATACACAGATCCTCCCAAGCAGTTGAAACTTACTAAGAAAAGCACCTTTTTAATTATCCATTTGTTTCTCTTCACTCCTCACAATATTTTGATTGTGCATTTATGACTTATAATTAATTAGAGGAAGTATTTTATCTAATTAGCTTTATCTTTATTCTGTTTTATATTGAAATATGCTATATTAAAACCACAGTCTAACATGGGCTACTTGTATATTTATGTTGATTTTATTAATGGTTAAAATTGAGAAAGATAAAAATCATCATTGAATTGAGGTTTTAATATAAGTGTACAAATTTTCACTAGGTATAAAGTGAAACTTGCATCAAGTGATAAAATTTATTATACTTCTATTTAAGTTGTAAAAATTGTTTGAGCTTCTAGTATTTTTTTTGGATGTTGTTTTCTTTATTTCTGACATAATTTCTTTTTCAGCTGTTTAATATACCAATCTATTTTACTTTTTGTTAGGTTTCGTTAAAAAACCTCAGTTTATACATGCAAAAGTGCCTATATTGAAGTTCACTGATAAAATAAGGTATGTTAACTGTTCTTTTTGTGAATGCTGATGTACCAATCAGAATTATTTTGAAGAAAAGTATAATTTTCATTTTTAAAAAGCTTGAGAAAATACAACATAGTTTGAAACAACTTGTAAGTTTGATACATCATGATTCATTAAAATTTAAGTATTGATTGATTTGCCAGTGTAAATATATTTAAAGAAATATAGATATGGAGACATAGTTACTTGTACATTGTATACATAATATTCATGTTATAATTTTAAGGTTGACCTCTCTGTCATTTTATAGATGTTCTTTTTTGTAGTTTTATTTGAAGGGTGCACATTTTCAGAAATTCAAGGACACATCCAGAATATCTAAAAATTTCTGTTTTTTATATACATACTTTGTTAGAGCAAATGAAAGCTATTAGTTTCCAATACTGTACTTACCTCTTCTCACAAGATTAGCTACCCTCTATGCAAGAACTTTTTATTTACTCGTGCCATAAGTCTTTCGCTCCCTCCCTGTTGGAATTACTATATTCCAACATGTCATATTTCATGTAAATCATCATGCATCATCTCTTAACCATTAGTAGCATCATATGGTCATGTGACACATGTGATTCCCTTTACACTCATCTACTGAACCTTTACTTTGAAGTTTGGCAGCATATGAGTTAAGATGAACTCTTTTGTGTGCCTAGTGCTTCTGATTTCTTTTATACCAGTTTATTCTTGTCACTCTGTTTCTGCACTCAGATTTTATGAACCTTTTCTTGTGCTATGAATTCTGAAGTTTATGTTACCACTTTGGGGTCACAATAGTGACCAGTGTTTTTTTTCAGGCCTCAGGTGGGGCAACCCGATGCTTTTATATGTCAGGAGATTGAGCACTACATGGGTCAACCTTTGTCCTCCTGAGTCAGCTGAACTTTTTCAGAAGGAAGAGGACTTTGATTGTCTTTTCCTGCCTCCAGAGTTTGCTTTTCCTTCCCATGTGCAGACTGAGGAATCACCTAGGCATAATTTGGTACTTAAGGATTTTGTGTCTCAGGTTTGTGATGTTTTATCCATTTCCCCTATCTCTTATTCACCTCATCTTTCCTTGTTACATGAACAAGCTTTCCAACCATTTTTGTTTTCCTCTCCCCTCAGCAGTTGTTTGGTTCATTGCTACCTATTTGGGGGGCATCAACCGAATCAAATGTTTGTCTTACTCATGCCCACTATTCTTGCCTACATCTTACCCTAACCAAATTCTTATGGTATCTTCTTCCATACATCTCTTATCGGAGGCTCTCCACAGAAATACTGAGGGGTTTTCTGCAGATATCCTTACACTTCTCTCCTCCACTGTAGCCGCATTTCGTATTCGGCTCTGGTGTTACATATGTGGTTTCTTTGTTGTTGGGACCTTATAAGTTAGGAGGCAGTTTTGGCTTGGGCTAATTTACCCTCAACATATCTCAGAGATATATGTCTTGCACCTTTTCTGAGATGTTACGTCTTTCATACAGTCTCGGAAACTATTGAGCTTCGGGTGACATCGGTCCACCAACAATCACCCTTGATGACTTTTGCAGCCCGTTTGTCTTGGTCAGAGCCTCATATGCCACCTATTCCCATTCTCCATCCTATATTCTCCCATCTTTTACTCGTTCTTTCTAATTGGGGTACTTCTTGTTCATTTCCTCGATGACATAAGCCCAGTTGCCCCCAGTAGTGGTAGGAGCTCTGCTGTCAGATCATCAATGATCAATGGGTGATACGGATTCTGTCAGAAGGATTTGTTTTCCAGTTTCTTTCCCCAACTCCTGTTCGAGAATTGCTTTTGCAGCAGGCAATCGAACCGGTTCACCATCCTTCCAGGGGTTTTTATTCCTGTCTTTTCATTGTCTCCAAGAAAACCTGGGGATTGGCAGCCCAGTCATCAATTTATTTCACCTCAACCACTTCATTGCACTCCCTAAGTTTACCATGGAGTCTTTTCTCACACCGAGATATGTGTTTTCCACAGGGTTGTTAATGACTAAAATGGATGTCTCCAATGCTTATTTCACATCCCGATAGCACATCGGTCTTGACCTTACCTTCGGTTTGTCCATCTCAGTGTGTTTTACCAATTTCACACCCTGACCTTTGGACTTACCTCATCTCCTTATGTGCTTTGTCACATAGTCTGGGCTTTTAAATGTCATCTCCATGTTCTGGGGATGCAATTTCATTATTAAATGGATGACTGGCCACTTCTGGCTCATTACGAGCAGGAATCGGCCACTCATACTCACCAACTCCTTCCTTTGGTGACTCAGGTGTGCTGGTTGATCAAATTGGAGAAGTAATTCCTTCGACCTACTCAATATCTAGTCTATTTGGGGATCTTTTTTTGACATGAATATCTGTCGTGCTTTGCCTTCTCCTTTATGTCTTTGTTCAACGGAACTTTTGGTTCACCATGCCCTCTCGGCTGAGTCACATACTGCTCGCAAGGTTCTATTGCTTTTAGGAATGTGATCCTCCATGACTGCATGGTCCCTCATGGTCATGCCCATATGAGATCCCTTCAGTGGGCACTTCATGAATGATGAAACCTTGCTCGATATCCTCTTTCCACCCCCCATTTCTCTTCGTACTATACTTTGGTGGGTGTGCCACTTCCTTCCCCCATGTCCGGATCTACATCTTTTCACAGATGCATCCTTTCTGGGAGGAGGGGGCATGGGTCAATCACCAGTAAGCTTCAAGCCATTGGTCTGCAGATGAAAACATCTTGCATATCAATGTTCTTGAACTTCTAGCAGTATGTCAGGCTTTGCATCTCTTCCTTCTTCTCGCTCTTCATTGTCTGGTGATGGTTCATTTAGGCAATTCTATGGTGCAGGCATATATCAACCACCAATGGGGCACATGGTCCAGAGATCTATGTTTTGGATGTTGGATCTGTTATACTGGGCCCATGTACATCACATTTGCATTATAGCATGTCATGTGCTGGGTGCTTTCAATCTAGTTGCGGATTGTCTTTCTTGCCCCAACCAGATATATATACGACAAATTGGTCACTTGATCCACTTGTTTTGCAGGATCTTTGCCATCAATGGGGTTCTCCCCAGTTGGATGCATTTGCCACAGGTCTCAATACCAAGTTGCCCATCTTTTGGTCACCTGTACCGCATCTACAGACTTTGGTGGTTGATGCCTTCAGCAAGGATTGGTCATACAAATATCTTTATGTGTACTCTCTCATCCAGTTGCTTCATTGGATGATTTCTCTCGTCCACTCCACTCCTTGTTGAGTCCTCCTGATTGCTCCCTATTGGCCAGGTCAACTTTGGTTTCTAAGGTTACAGCATTTGTTCCTATCACCACCTGTCCCTCCTCCATTTTCTCACTCCCTTCATTGTCAACCTCAATCTCACATTCTACATCACAATCTCCATGTCCTGCATCTTCATGCCTGGTTTTGTCTGGTCCTTGGCGAGACGATCTGGTTTCACATGTCGGGTCGCTTCCTTGTTAGCTAGTTCCATACAGCCATCTTCCATGGAAGTATACCAATGCAAGTGGAAAGTCTTCTGCTGTTGGTCTGATAAGGGGGATTCCTTCTGACAAACCTTCTGTGGCTCGTGTGGCAGAATTTTTCACTTGGCTCTTGATTTGTTTGGCCTACTCTTCCCTACCTTCTTCCTCCTGTACCTCGTTCCAGGTTTCCTCCCATCAGATCCAACATCTAACTTTTTCCCTTGCTTCTCGTCTTTGTTGTAAGATGGAGGATATTCTACAGTCTGGCACGTGGACCACTCTCAGTACATTCATCTCCCACTATATTCATCATGTTGAGCTTTCCTCTTCGTTGGGGTTTTATCTACCACCTGTGGCCATTCTTCAGACTTTGATATGAATTTAACTGGTAAGTTTAATCATTCTTATTTTTTTCAGGGGCTTTTATTTCCATTACTATCACATCGCTCTCTCTCTTTGGTGAGTGGTACCTGACCCGGTATTCTTTAACTTTATATCGACACTGTACAGCCATGCTGACTTGCGCTTTATTTTGCATGGCATCACACGTTCTCCATTGAGATGGGGTGTTCCACATGATCACTTGACGGTGAATAACCTTGCAATATTTTGCTTCAGAAACATGGCCATTCCGGACCATACCACTCATGGACTTGCAGGGGTAAAGCAGTAGGGGATTGCGGCCCATCCCTGCCATGCCTCAAGTGAATAACTCAGTATGGTCTGCTTTTCAAAATAAGGTTTTTGTGGTTACCCATTGCACTGTCTCCAGTGATGACGTTCCTCCAGACTCTCCACAGCATTGTCACCCTCCTTTGTTCAAGTGGAGCATATGAGTCCTTACCACTTTCCAGTTACAAGCAGCTGGGGTGGTTGACCATGGAGGCACCCTCCTGAATAAATTCCACAAAGAAAGGGCTAGAACCATTCAGCCGAGAGTAGGGCAGTGGTCTTCTGCTGGTGTATATTAGACGTGACCTCCAGAGGAGTTGAGCCGATACCTTGCTGGATGACGTGGCCTCCTGATAACATTTACCCAACAACCAGAGTTGAGCTGTCTCCTTCTTGGAAAACATGGCCTCCTGATACCATTTACACAATCACTGGAGTTGAGCCATCACCTTACTGGTTGATGTGGTCTCCTAATACCGATTCCACATTCATTGGAGTTGAGCCATCACCTTACTGGTTGACATAGTCTCCTGATACCAATTCTACAAACACTGGAGTTGAATCTTCACATTATGGGATGACTTGGCCTCCTGATTCCATTCACACAAACACTAGGGATAAGCCGTCAAAATTGCTGTTCCCTCTTTGATTGAGTGGTTTTGGATTAGAGTGAACCAATTACCATAAGTCCTCACACGAGTTCTGGTTGTCTATCTTCCTCTCCCAATTACTCTGCCTGTTTCGTGGGACACAGTGGTGGTACATGGGATTGTTACAGTTCTGTCCTTGACTATCCTTCATTCTCTTCTTATGGGGATGTTATTGCTTTTGGACGGTGCCAGCCTGTACCATGGTTGTGGGAGTTGATTCCATGCGATAGACATCCTTTCTATACCAGATGTCAATTCCCGGATTGATAGATCAGAGATGATTCTCGTGTCATACCCAGAAATCAGTGCAGGTCTTAATCCGCAATTCTTGGGTTTGAAGTAAAGTCAGTATGATCCTCATCCTACCCTTGCGTGGATTTCGTTAGCCTGCTAGGAGATTTTGAATCTAGTTGACTTATCAAGTACAATCTGCCACGCCCTAGCCATTCTACACCTCTCAATTTTCGCCTATATGTCCTACATATTCCACACATGGGCAAAGAGTATACCTGGCTCAGAAGTGGTGCGATTCCCTACTTCCGATCTTCAGATCTATATCTCTCATTGTAAGAGGGATCCTTCGGATGCTTTTGGGGGTACTTCTTTCATTCCCTCCTTCTTCTCAATGTGGCATTCTAACTAATCTTGTGAGAGGAGGTAATTACCATATTGGAAGTTCTAATTTTCCTATACTGAAACTATATTTCCGATAGTAATTCCAACAAGGGGGGAGCGGAAGGCTTGTGGCCTGTGTATAGAAAAAGTTCACATATAGAGTGCAGCACTAAACGAGAATAGCTAATCTTGTAAGAGGAGGCACGTATCTATTGGAAATACATTTTCAGTATAGGAAAATTATAATTTATGTAAACTGAAGAATTTTGGACATGTTTAAATTAGTGTACAGTCATAGTGTTTATGTTGTTAATTGCCACATTACCAAATTTGAAAAGAAAATATGTGATGACAATAATAGCTAGTAAATTCACCAAATTCTGACATATTCCTCATCCAATGCTCATTTTCCAACTACAAGAAATTCCATTAAGAACCTGTCCATCCAGGTTTCGGTGTATTTTGATGCATTTAATTGTGCACACAATTTTCATCCAAAGAGTGTGTTTTTTCAGATACTTTCAGTTTATTGTATATCATAGGAATAGTTTTTTTTCTAGTGCAGCTATCATATTTTACATCTCTTTGCAGTTAATCTGTTTAAAAATAATATCCCTGTGTAGTTGTTAAATAACACTCAACAGCAAAAAAACTCTGGTGCATAATATATAATGTAATTAGAATATAAATATTAGATAATCAATTTAACAACAACCCTGCAACACCCAAGAAAAATATATGGGTAAACTAAAGTTTGGCAACTGTACACTCTGTTGAAAAGGCCATATTTTAAGAAATGCATTCTTACACTCTCAGCATTATCTTGCTCTTTTCTAAACTAAATTAAAGTAAAACAATAGCTGATATATTATATATATTATATATATATATATATATATATATATATATGTATTATGTTAGACACCTTAACCAAACATAACTGGACTTATTACAATGAATTGGCTATTTTTGCTGTTAAGGAATTTGGTAACAAGTTCCACCTAAAACTAGCCGAATGCCTAAGAAAATTCTTCCTCCAGTGTAAACCTTTAATATACCTAAGATAAAATTAATAGTTAGTTGATTCAATTTCTAATACGGAAGACTTCAGTTAGAATGATAACTTAGGATAAAAACTAGTTAGTAATTAGTATCTAATTGTAAAAAATTATGAATTACTGATGAGACTTAGGTAAACGTAACAACTATTGATATCCAGTTGCAACAACCTTACAGTAAGTACTTGAAATTATTTTATTCCCCAGCATTTCAGTTATGCACCTTTATCAAGGGGCTGCAGTACAGATACTTTCGGAAAGACCTGAAAACTCCCAAACTGATGTTCTCGTACTTTACAGTGCATCAAAAATAAAATTAATTCTTTTTTTTTTATATATTATTGCAAAAAAATGTCTTAAATCAGATACTGTTTGGTATGCAGTTTACATTTATATGTTATACAGTACTGTTGTCAAGTTCCTTTATTTAGCTTTGTAAGAAAAGAAATTTCTTTAGGTTTGATAATAAATTATACCAATAATGGAAAGGAGTAGCAGTGGGAAATATAATGGTTGTCATTTTTACAGTGGGCTTCATGCACAAGTTGGAAATGAAGGCTTCTAAAGAATAGTTGGACACCACTAATTTATCACCAGAAATGTGGTATAAATATATAGACAATTTTTTCAATACTTGGAATCATTGTTTAAAAACTTAAAAAAGTTACACACTTTTTTAAACGTTTCCATCCCAAAATCTAGCATCTGACCTTTGATCTGTGTTGTTTGAAATGTAATAAACACTTGTTGCATTCTCAAATAGTCTGAAAAAAGTATAAGCTATTTTGTTTTCCAATGGATTGATTTTGTTTTTGTTAGTTTTAAAATCCATATGTTGTTGGCTTCATCGAAATGCAGGGGTTATATATAAAAGTAAGGAGAATACATTGCTTATGTTTGTGCACAACACAATCAGTATTTAGTGGTCTTCATCACAATAGCAGGGGGTAATATATAAGAGTAAGAAGAATATATTGGTTATGTATATGCACAACATATAAACAGTATTTACTGGTCCTCATTGTAATTATTGGGGTGAAAAATAAAAGTAAGGAGAATGAGTTGATTACGTTTATGGACAACACACATATTAGTGTTTAGTGGTCTTTAATGTAATGACTTTGGTGATATATTAAAGTAAAAAGAACATGTTTGTGTATGTGCACAACACATAATCAGTGTTTGGTGATCTTCATCATAATAGCTTGGGGTGATATATAAAAGTGAGAACTGATGTTGATATCTTTTGCAAAAAAATAAATAAATAAACACATTACCAGTGGCTATGTAAATCATGGACAAATCACACTTGAGTAAAAGAAATTGAAAAATTCATTAACCCTAACATTAGAAATTCTTGACTTGAAAAATTTAAGTCAAGATTAATACACTTGTACTGACATTGTCTAACATTAAGCTTATTGCAATGAAAACCTGTGGATCCACAATAATACCTCTGTTATCGTTGGTTGTTTAAACTTTTTCTTATCTCAAATTTATTGCTTCTGGATAAGTCCTCTTTTAATTTTCAAAAACATTCTAGGAATGTTTCGCTACATAACCCAAAGCTTATAGCTGAATGATGGTAACTAAATCATTACCAAAATTACTAATATGATAATCTATGTCATTTTAAGTACTAGTGCTACACCCATATTTCAGATGATGCTGGTGTATTATGATCATAGTAATTACTAGACCCACATCTCTTACAATGTGTATGTGTTCTGATCATAGTAAGTACTGGTACTAGACCCATATCTTATGATGCTGGTGTATTATGAGACATTTAAAGTGCTTTTTTGGTTTCAAATATGATTTACGTTTTTCCTTTATTTTCATTAGGCATATTAAAAAAATCTAATGAATCTCAATGAGCAGACATTTTCTACAGCTCACCATAAATAAACTTTATACTCTTGGAGTCGTATCATAACTCTTGAGTATAAAGTTAATTAAAAAATGACATATGAAAAAATGTTCATGTGTCTATAATAAAATATTTTTTTCTAAAAAACACCATGACATGAAAAGTCTAGTTATAAATTTGATGAAACTTTGTAGAAAGGATGGCAACTGCCAGTTGTAGAGCCACAAGTGTAGAGGACAACGTTTTGAAAATCTTTCGTCTTCAGGAGACGGAAGACTTTTGAAATGTCATCCTCTACAACAGGCAGTTTCCATCCTTTTTACAAAGTTTCATCATTAATACTCTGCCTAAACAATCTATCAAACAATATAAACTTGATCTTCTGGACTGACAATATTGATAGGCCTAACAAAGGTAGAGCTATGATGGGCAACAGCAAAGATGAATATGTGCAGTCTTGGTCTTACCAATTAATGATGGATGCTACAAAGCCTTGATGCTCCTGTAACTTTAGCAAGTAAGTTGTCAAAACATTTGCAATAAATTTACGAGTATACAAATAATATACAGAATTGGAAATTATTATGGAAACACACAAGCATATACACACAGGAGTCACAAAGAATAAATAATGGCAACTAGATGGTGAAGTTGTTAATGGTACACAACATTATCACATAAAATAAAGTGATTAAATTGTTCTGTGCACTAGTATTTTTTATGTGATCCCTTTATACATTGAATACCATGTTTTGCTTGCTGTCATAAAATTTATCAATATATGATTGTGGAATATTGTTCCAAGTGTCATGTATTACTACCAACAATTCAGCCAAGTTGTTTGGTCGCATTTTGACCTCAGGTTTTACATGAGTCTATTCGCCTGAAGAATATTCACATTGGGATTGTATCATCAGTCTCTTTACTGTCAAGATATCATTTCATGACATTTATCATATGCTTATGATAAATCCCACTTAATAAGTCCTGTTCTCAAGGGAAGGTGGCATGATAGATCAAAATCTGTTATACTTTTCAGCAGTTAGGGTGCCATCAGTTTTGTATAGATCCCCAACACTACTGGGTGAAATGCAGCCCCTAACTTATACTGTGTACTACTTCACTGTAGTACATTGACTTTCATTGATTGCTGCTGAACTATTCACACTTGCATTCATCTGTATAGAGCACATGTCTTCAGCTTTGCTCTTTCTATTTTTTGTGGTCTGATGCCCATTTAAACCATTTGATTTGGTTACTTCTCAGCAGCAGTTCTTGAGCAACTACAAATCCATTGAGACCACTTAAGCTAATATGTATGTTACTGTTTTTGATGTAACATCCATAACTGTATTTATAGCAAGGTCATTGGCAGTTTTTGGATTCAGTCATTGTTTATCTCCTAATTTTGCTTTTATACTTTGAGTACTTCTGTTATTTGCAGTGCTAGTTTCACTTTTCCCTTTCAGTGTCTTGCATACAGCTGTGACTGAAACATGGAGCCTTGTTGCAGTTTTTTGCATGGAGTATCCTTTGGCCAGACATCAATTTGATTTCTACATGCTTGTCATGCAGTATTTCAGTCCTAGGAACCACGACTGGATTCACATTATTTCTAATTAGCATAGTATGCCTTGGGTCAATTTTATAGGCTTTTTATTGGTTTGTCATTTTCAGATTGATTATATGATAAAATCACAACTTAAACTATCACTATGTGATTGTAATGCAGTTTATTTACACAGGATAAAGGTGATGATACCACTCCCACATTATTTGCATTTTACACCTTTTTTTCCTCAAGATTTCCATACTTGTTTTAACTACTGTATGTGTATATGTATATAATATTTATATCAATATTTATGACTTAAAATTTAATGCGAATATTCTGCTTAGACAAGCTATTTGTGAGGATAGAAATAAATACCCACTATTCTTTAAGTTTTGGATATGAGAAGAATAGTATTATGATTGAATTTAAAATGCTATTTGTTTGTTTAGACTATAGTGAGTTGAGTTTTACAAATTGTTTATATTGCAGAAAATTTACATGACTAACACTTGAAAGGCTATGTACTAGCTGATAATGAAGTATTTAATTTTTGTGCAGATTTAATGTTTACTTATTCAATAATGCCCTGGACACATCATGAAATGATAATATGTTGACATGGATCCCAAACAGTGGTATGTCCTGCATAGCATTCATGTTTTACATATAAGTGTACTGCCACTATATACGGAGAAAAAGTAATTGCATGCTCTTTTATTAAACTAAATTGTCTGAACAGAAATAATTTTCCCAAATATGATGGAAAATATTAATAAAAGAAACTGAGAATATTAGCAATTTGAACATGCCCAACATCAGACCAGATATTCAAAGGCTTGTAAACATTCATTAAATCAATATGTACACACACAGGCCACAATCAAGATAATGTAATCCAAGTTTTGATGATGTATAAAAAAGGCAATTTAAAAAACAATGTCGAGAAAAAATCAGACACTTGAATTAGAAACAAATGCAAATAAATGTTTTTGAAGAATTTATATTCTTGTTTAGGGCTGGGGTATGCCCACACTGTGGATCTGAGGATTCATAAATTGCATCCTGTTGCCACAAAAACTTTTTCTGAACTTTGAGGCTATGAGTGTATACCGTAAGTGTGATGGTCAAATCTCACTCTTTGGTTAGAGAAGAGTAAGAGTTGATGATATATGCTGTTGACTAGTTGTATGAAGATACTCTTTTATGTGGGTTCTCTGAAAATGTTAACAACAACAGAGCTATTGTTTAGCTCAGTTTTCCTTAATGGGGCAAGTATGATCTGATTTTAATAAATGTTTTTGTCTCACATATATTACTATGTAGAGGTGTTTGCTATTAATATGTTCTAAACAGTGTTGCCTCTTTTTAAATTGTTATAGGCCATAAAGTGTCTTCTGTATTCCATATTTGAGGCTTCCTATTTTATTGAATATTCTTACATTTTCTTTGTAAAAGTTGAAAAATCGTTATGGTAATTTATTAAACACTTCTAAAAATCTTGACTTCTGTATGCTATTGTGAATGATATAACAAATGGCAACACTGTTAGGTTAACATAAATGCAAGCCAAACAAATAAACTGCTTTCACTTAAGAATATGTTATTGCATAAAATAAAACTTAATTGCAAAATGAGATTATGTTTAGAAAAGTCTGACTATATATATATATATTATGAAAATTCCTCAAAAATCACTAGTTTGACTCTTATTCCTATAATTCTTATTATATTTTGACTACAAGTATATTTAATTCCTATTAGTATTTAATGAACTCACTTGACCTAAATTTACCTGCTAGTATAAGTATTGAAATTTTAAAATGAAAACTAACATTAAAAAGTAAGTACAGTATAAAAAAAACAATTTTTTAACCTGTTTTCTTATTATACACTAATTTAAGTCTTGTACATAAAAAGTATTCAATAAATTTGAACATGTAAGTTTAACTTTTTCATGTGTAATGTTTGTAGACATAAAGAAGAACTTTATTTGTGGGGAGGAGAGGATTCCCATCCCAATGATTCTAATCAAGTTTTAAAGAGGAAGAAGAAGAAGAATAAACTGATGCTCAATGTTTCTGTAAACATTGTTGTGGAAAAAAGTAACTTATGTTATAAATGTTTAATCCTTAAGCAAAACCTGTAAAATATGTGTAGCAATTTTTTGTTTGTTTTAAAGTTGTTAATAAATATAATTACCATGATCCAAACTTTTAATTTATCTTGCACTGTACATTTTGATGGAACAAGTCTAGACTGAAAACATATTTTAAGTAATGCTGATATTGGATTTTGTAGATGTATATATTAAAATAAGAATTGTCTATTAGAAAGTAAAAATAAATTTTTCCTGTGAATTTAAACTTTAATATATTTTTGAAGATTCCATTAATCGCAATGAGTTTTGTTTTTTAATGAGTGATATGATTTTTTTCTCTTACAAAATATGCAAATGTTATAATTTCTTATTTTCTTTTCCTCCTTTTTAGATTTTTTTTACACAAGTCCCAGAAAAATGCTATTATAAAAGACAAAAGTAGAAGTATTTTACTAGTACTACAGCACATGAAGAAACAATTAAATGGAACACATTTTATGAGAAAATTAATGGCAGATCCTAACCCCAGTATTGTATTCAGACGACTAGTTACAGTGACTGCATGCAGGATGGAGGGGAATTTATCTTCTATAAATGCTGTAAGACTCAAAATAGAATATAAATATCAGACTGAAAGAAAGTTTTACAGAAGGAATCATTGGCTATGAAGTTCAAGAACTTAGAAAAAGAAGTCAACAAACTACCAAACTTTAGAAGAAAGTAATATCAAAATATTCTTCAGGTACTGTAACTTTTAATTTAAAAAATACTATTATTTTTAAGTGTTTACCACATACATAGAAATGTATAGAATTAGATATTTAAAACAAATGATTTTTTATAAACATTATTTTATACCTTAGTTCATATAAAAGTTTATTAGCTAGCAACATAAATGTGCAAATTCCAATATGGTACATTACCTCCACTCACATAAATAGCTATTCTCGTTCAGTGCCACCATCTATGTACAAAAATTCTTTTTGTGTGCCACAAGCCTTGAGCTCCCATGTACCCTGTGATTAACATGGTTCAACTGCATCTTGCATGTAAATCATCATGTGACAACCTTCTATTTTATTCTGCCAAACTATCACTTCTCATTGGCAGTGCTTGGCAGTCAAGATGTTTTTTATTGTGCTCTTTAATCATGTTTTTTCTTTATACTTAGTGCATTTTTAAAATTAATTACAAAGTGGAATTGTTTTTTTCAATTTTACAAAAATTCATGAACTTCAACATAACTACTTTTTTCTCAATTTTAATTATTTTTATTCTAACACTGTTGTGTTTGATCATTCCTTGAAACTATGAATTCTGAAGTCCAAGTTACCACTTCGGATGTAATACCTTTTACGAGCTGACTTACACAGACTGCAAGTGGGAGTAACTCTGCTATAGAATTATCGGCTCTCATCTGCCGTGAGATTCAACATTATACGAGTCAACCTGCTTCTCTTGTTGTTGCCCATATTCCTCCTAATCATGCCAAACCTGTTTGGATGGACGAGGAATTTGACTGCCTTTTTCCTCCTGCTGATTTTGCTGTGTCTTGCTGTACCTCTGATGCGGAATCAGCTATGCCTAATACGGCTGTTTTAGACACGATTCTCCAGATGTGTTCTGTTTTATCTATTTCCTCAATTTCTTATAATCCCCTTCCTTCAGCATTTTATGTTCCTCCCTTCCCCGGATATTAGGATTCATACAGATTATTTTGTCTCTCAGATGGTTGATTACTTAAAAGTAATATTTAAAATAAAATTGCTAAATATCAATTTTTGTGTGTTACATGGTATGTTGAATGCAGCTGTGGTTCAAATTATATGGTTATGATGTCCAAATACAAAATATATAATTTCTTATGAATTAGAAGTTCAAATTACTGATATTGACAAGCTAGAATATAAAATACAAACCTGCTATCTTTTCTATTCTCTGAGATATTATTATATTTAGTGAATCAACCAAGGTGGCCCCACCCACCTCTTCCATTTTTGGAAATACTTACTTACCATACACCTACTTAGCATTATGACATGTGTATAACCAATCAAAAGCTCAGAATGCCTCCCACATGGTTTTCTCAGCCTTTGTGAAGTGTTTACACAGGAAAAGCTTCCTTTTCATGGTAGATTTGAGGGTAAGAGATAATGGAGCTTGAAATATCATATTTTTTTAGACCCAAATACAGCTTATTAACTAATCCTGATAAATTATAGTGGAATTCTGTGATATTGATATACTAATTAATGATTTTTTATTGTTTCAAGATGCATGTATAAAACCTAAAAAAATTACTTTGTTTTACATCCTTCACATACGAAATTTGACAAGGCTTACTTCTTTATTTACTGTTCTATGTTTTAAGAAAAAATAACTAAAATTAAAAACTTACAACCGAAATGTGACTGTATTTTACAACATACTGGTCCAATAGAACAAAGCAAAGACAGGTCACTTTTAAAGGCCAGTTTTATACTTTTGGATACAGTAACATGAGTGCACGTACACCATGTCATTACAACTTCTGTAATGTTAGTCAGACATCGCTAAAAGGTCAATAAAATAAAAATAATAAATATGTATCGATGTATAATGTTATGAGATTTAGGCTGTTTAGACTAAATATTTGTGGTTTCATGTTATAAATTGTAGTCATTCTAGAACAAAAAAGCGTTATGGTGGTTATGAGGTCAATCAAATCGACCAAAACATACAGAGATACAATAGCGAAAATAACAGATAGATTATAAAGTATTTTCTAAAACAAACGTTTGATAATTAACTGGAGGTTATTAGGATGTTATAAAAACTTCGTATGTGAAATATGACAATTTTATGGTGCATAAAAGTATTTTAAATTGTAATATCAAAATTACTTTGCTAGTTGGATAGTCAAAATTTGAAAAGAAAAATACACGAGCAAATCATTGTTAAAAAAATCTTAAAACTTAATTAAAAACCCTGATGTTTTATGTACGAAAGCCTTGTAATGTTTACTGATAAGCTGCAAAATTTTGTGAAGATATGTATACTGTTTTAAAAGTTATAGTATGAAAACTACAACAAGGACAAAAAAGGTCGGTCTCTGGGATGAAGCTCATAATGAGAGAGATAAAGGAAAGAAACAGGCAGGACCAGAGAAAGACCTTGTACCAAAACAGCTAGTATTGCTTCAGCACTAAAATATTCAAAAAGTAGGTTATGAAGATCCCCAGGCAAACAAAATTACCAGCCATTTAATGGAACTTGTAGCTCTGGATGATTAGCTGTTTTTGATTGTACAATATATTGGATTCCACATTCTCATAGAATGTATGGAACCTCATTACACACTGCCCAGCAGAAGGTTTATGTTTCACATTGCAGTGCCAGAAGTCTACAGTGCCATTTGAAATTACATACAGATATTGCTTCAAGATGATTATGTATCAGCACTAAGCTTTATGACTGATATTTGGAGCTCTGACATCAATGCTGAGAATAACTTTAATTGCATAATAGATAGACATGAATTACAATTTACACAAAGCAGTACTTCCAGCTCATGTGTTTGGCCATTTTCATATGGTTTTCAGTTTGCAATTTGGAAAATTCTGAGTAACAAATTTGTGTGATTATCAGGAATAATGAAAGAAACATTGTGAAGGCAATTCTAGACTCTGGTTTGCCAAACTTGTCTTGTGTAGCACATGCACTCCAGTTCATTGTGAATGAAGGTGTGTTATCACAGCATAGCATGCCCAAATTACTGGCTATTAAGGAAAAATTCTTGGCCTATTCTCATTTGGAAGGGGTGAAGACTTAACTTGGTTACAGCAGAATGTACAGACAAGTACTTGTTACACATTGAGACCATAGAATTAAACTTGTGAAAGGTCATTTGTTGAAGTCACTGATAAATTGATTAAGTGAAATTGAGTTAGAACTTCTACTACAGTGCACCCTTGCTGGATCCAAGATACAAGAACAGATATTTTACAAGCACTGACAAAAAAGTTCTTGCTACACAAATGTTACTGACGTGTCTGTAACAAGTGGAAGCAAAATGCAATAACACAGAATGCACAATAACCAAGAACCTGTTACTAAGAGATCAAGGGCAAGCAGGTAATGGCACTTCTACAAAACCTATCAATATCTTTTATTCAATGTATTATGAATACTTGGAGATGGCTTGAATGGGTAATGAAGAAAAACTTTAATGTAAGTTTAACATAACAGCAAATGTACAAGGTTTTGTCATCATTGAATTTGAATGTATTATGAATACTTGGAGATGGCTTGAATGGGTAATGAAGAAAAACTTTAATGTAAGTTTAACATAACAGCAAATGTACAAGGTTTTGTCATCATTGAATTTGAATGTATTATAAAATATTTGAGGAAAGTTCTGGTAGAATAAAAACTGATGGAATGGACTGTGGAGTTATGCTTCTAAAACAGAGTTACCTGAGTGAGTCTATTCTTCCTAGAAGTGCACAAAAACTGCAATATCAGCAAAAGCTGTTTTCCCACTTTGGATGAAGTTGCATTGAAGTTTATTTCTGATCCCTGCAGTAGTGTTAACAGTGAACAGTTCTTCAATGGTGAATCACATGTTGTGAATGAGAAGAACAACGGGCTAGTGTTGATAAAGCAGAAGTGTTGCTTTTGTGAAGAATATTTCACTCACAGACTTCCTACACTAAATACATCTAGAAAGCCACGAGTATAATTCTGATGTTTGTTTTTATTACTTGAATAGGTAAATTATTTAAGAGTATCGTTATTTTTATTAGTTTTTATTTCTGCTACTACTAGAAAATGTACCACATTAGTTTATTTTTGTATTTCTTTCTGTCTTGATCTGCATTCGGTGTTAGTGTATTTATGTTGTGTATTGAAGATGAAAGCCATCTTTTATCTTCTGAAGTGACAAAGTTGTTAGGCTGAATTTTGTAAAATAAATTTAATAGTTTTATGCTGACTTTTTTATGGTGTAGTTAAAAATTATGCTTACATGTATAAAGTTCTATTATGGACTAACAAAAGTTGTTATAATTCAAAAGTTAATATACCTGTATGTATTTTTATTTTGTTAAATATTTCTTGAAATGCTGACACAAGGTATTTTTAAAACTTGTTTTTTTAATTCATTTTCTGGGTAAAATGCACCAAGTAAACACTATTTGCAAATATTCATTGTAAATGCAACCATACAAAAATCACCTACAGGTTAAATTTTAATTTGTTTAATTTGTTACCTGCACTAATACTAAATATTGGTATCAGTTGATATGCTTTCATTGACCAAGAAAATCTTAAGCAATGTATCCATACTTAAATGGAATTCTCTAATGGTTGTATACTGTGCTGGATGATGTCAAGTAAAGTTGTCAAAATGTTGTAATTTGTCTTGTTTTTATTCACCATACTGTGGGATTTCTTATTTTTATACATATCTGCAGACAGTTTTCGTATAATACTTAATTAGACATTTCTTAGGATACTTTTGCCTTTTAATTTACAGTAATCACGTACTTTGTAGTATGGTTGTGTACTGCTTTGTTAGTTTAGGGAGTGATTTTTTTAGCCTCTTCTTTCCAGTAAACTCCACATATTATAGGTCTTCTGTGAATATCAGTACTGAAGAAAATACTGAAAAGAGTTTATCCATAAATAAGTTTAACCCTTTCGCAACGGGCTCGGTATAATATACACGAGTTCATATACACGTTTGCACACGATAAGTATTTATACTATAACTTTTAATTCAGTATGTGCATCTTCACAAAATTTGGTATACCTTTAGTACACATTACAAGTCTTTTATACACAAAAAATCAAGTTTTTTAATGAAGTTTTTATACTAAAGATTTGTTTGTGAATATATCGAGTCAGTTTCATTACTAGTCCAAGTGGAAGTGATTTTCATATTATGATTAAAAATACTATTCTTCATCTCAAAAATCTCAAATTTCTTTTATATAATCTTTAAAACCTACTAAATACATTTGAAACATTTGTTTTCAATAAAACTATATCTTATCAGTTATATAATGATATACTTGAGTCTTCAGCCTGTAGACAAATCCCGAAAGTATAATGAAAAGACAAGTTATAAAATTAGAAATAAAAGGAGCAGCTGTGCCTTTTTTTTTGGTTATTGTTGGTCACGAAGTTTCAAAGGACTTCTCTTACAAGTTTAAACTGCTAAACATTTCACATTTATTTTCTGTGTTTATTTTACTGTCAACAACTAAAGTCGAACCCCTCTGAAAATAAATCGCCACTTGTGTCAGTAGACTGTTTACATGACACCACCATAATACAATTCTCCTGAAAGCAACAAAGCATGCGTGAAAAGATAGTCGAGTCAAACCCTGCTCCAAGAACAGGATATCTAAATGTATCAGATCATATATGCTAAAATGTTTTCTCGGAAAATTCAGAGTAATCACACTGCACTTAGCACCAGTGAAAACGTTTATGCTGACAACAGGATGTGTAATTTATCGGCTTCTGTGTGTATTCTACAGTGTTCACAACAAGACTTTTCAAGAGTAACAACACTGCACTTTGAACCTGTCAGAACATTTATTATGTGGTTTAATGCCAATACAATAAACATTGCAATTCTTTGAATATTGGTAATCTTTTTGGGGTGTTTGGAATTTAGCAGCATAGGTGTACAAAGATGTTATTTGAGCACATGATTATAAAATCCTATTTCCCTTTTAAGCACTTATTCATCAACCAATAAAATCTCGATTATCAGTACTACTTATCACACTCATTTAGTTTCGCAAGCCTTATAAATCTAGTCTTCTTTGCAAAACATTTTTACTTTTGCAGCTAAAGTGTAGTTTAGAAGTTCCCTTACAGTTGTGAAACACCTCGAGTTGTTATTGACTCTTACCTTGAAGTAAGTAATAATCATTTATAATATATATATATAAACACGCATACATACAGAATAAAGGTACAGAATCAAATACAAAGTACATATTTATCTGTATTACCAATATTTTACAAACTACACTGATATTTTGGCTACCATACATTACATATATATATATATATATATTACCTCATAAATGCTTAAATTTTAGATAATTTTCTTAAAACATAAACAATAAATGAAAATTACATAGAAAAACAATGATTTTTAGTACTTATGAAAAATTACAGTGACAGGAAAATATTTTGCCCTTGTGTGCCTTTAGTGCTAAGCCTCATTTATTTTTTCAAGATGGAGGGTGAAGAAATGTTTTAGAAAGAAAAAAATACATTACTCTACTAGCAACCCAAAACATCTGTAACTTGCTTGGGTTTATAAATAAAGTATATATGTGTTAAAAAGTGTTTTATTTCTGTTCAGAGCAACAACTTGGTCATCAGCATTCAACAGTCTTGGCAAATTTATTATTTTCTCTTCCAAGCTCTTTAGAAACAACTGTCAGAATCAGGTAAAGCACAACTTGTCCTTTCTATTGGTTATAAACAGACCCTTAAGAAAAGTAGGTGGAACTAAACAAGAGGTTTGGAAAGAATGGAGTAGAGGAGGCACCTCTAGTTGAGTTGCTAGATACATTGATTTCACAGCAAATCAAAGTGGTCGGAGGTTCTAAATTTATATTCTAGCTTGCCAGTATCTAAAATTCATGTTTCTAATTCGTTAACCACTTGTAGACTTATATAGTAGGCATAAAATGATATAAACTGAGCAACAAGACATGAGGAGGTGCTATGTGACACACACGCAAATCAATATTTTGCTTTATGTTATTTATATTTTCTTTTGAATTAAGAAATTAAAACATGCAAAATATTAGAATTTGAAATATAAACAATGTTTTGATCCAATTTCATTGATATATAGTAATAATAAAGTTTTGAAAACAAATCGCTAAAAGACCGTGACATGCGCAGTTAGACCCACCTATTGTGAAAGGGTTAAGAGTAATTTTTAACCCTAAATAAAAAGGCATCTTTTTAGTCTGAAGGACAAAATTCCAGTTCTCAAGCATTCCAGTATGATTTATGAATTTTCTTGTCCATGCTGTAAGTGAGGGTTTTATTAGTTCACTAAGAAAATTCTGAAGACACACACCAAGGAAAATGGAAAGACAAATGTGGAAATAATGTTGACCTTTTTTTACTCATGTATTAGTGCAAGTAACAATATTGGCTTTGTATACAGTGAATTCTTGTTCCGGACACTTTGCACATTAAGTACACAAACTTGTGCCTGAAGATGATTCAGTCATTATAAAATTAAGTTACCTGGGTATTGTGTATTTAGTGGGTTGAAATTATGATCTCATCAAAACAGTGCTTAATAGTAAAGATGAAAACTGTTGATAAGATGATAAACATTTGTATTTACAAAAGCTTTGAATGTTTTGGAATACACTTATTTCATCTTCAGCAAAATCTGTAAATAAAATTTTGTTTATTACTTAATCTTGTAATAACTTCAATAATTAATTTTTATTTAAAATATCCATTTAAGAGACAAACTTAAATGCAGCCTCTCAGCTGTTTATTCACAACATTTTATATAACAATTTCTCCATCATTATTGCAGTATCTTCAGACCTTGAACTCTGCATCAGAGAAAACTTACTCAAAGATTGGCTGACTCTTAATGACTAATCAACATCCATAGACCTAAAATTATTCTAAACGGCTTCACTTGACACTCATCCATTTGTTAAGAGTAATTATATTTATAACTTCTAATTTTGTTACTTCCATTGTATATAATACATAATTTGTTCTTCCTTATTTTTAACTCTTTACTGAATATTTTAAGTAATTGATTTATTGTAGTTACAATAACATTAATTGATAAATATAATTATAATATTGTTTCCAGACTTTGCCAAGATGGAATAAGTGTATTCTGAAATGTCCAAAGCTTTTGTAATTAAAAATGTTTTTCATTTTGTTAACCCTCTTCATCTTTATTATAGACTTCATTTACTCCATTTCCAGTGCATAATTGTAAATGCAAAACTGTTTTTCTGTATCAAAGAAACTTTGCACGTTAAACACAGAAGATTGACCTTGAATGTGAATTAGTCTTCATTACTGTTATTACATTAAGTAAGCTGTGTATGATGGATTTTGTGAATAGAAATTAAGATCACATCAACACAGTGCTTAATGCTGAATTAAAAAAAAAAGTTAAAAAGCTCTAATCATCTCAGGTTATGAAAAGCTGGTTTTTTAGAGAACACAGATCAAAACTAATGTTCAAGTTTTTGTACTTTTGTATGGGTAAATACAATGTAATGAAACTGAGAGATGCATCAGTCTTTTATTTTGAAATGAATCTTAGAATCATTGCAAGTTGGTGTAACTATTTTCCTGTGAAAATATCAAATTCAATCATCATGAATGGATCCTCTTAGCCAAATCAATAAAGTGGTTTTATTTTTATCTATAAAACCACTAAAATAAGACAAGTTTTAATAAATCAGTTTCTTGATGCATATTTATTTAATGACCGTCATTTTTTTAACTTCTAATTTGTTTCATTTAGGAAACATTTTGTCTTTACAAAAAAAGTTTTTGCCGTGTCTTCAAAGGACAATTTATAAACTGAAAAAGAAAGCGGAAAACTTTTTGTTTGCATAAGATGGTAAGTTATGTTATTTTATGTGATTTTATAAATATTTTAATACTGTTAAAAATATCTGAAAGTCTTAGATTTTTTCTACAATGTTCCAGTATGTAATCAATTATTCAATATATGTTCTCCTATACTCTAAACTTGATTGTTTTAATACTTCTTGTATATATTGAAAATATAATATGTTCTCCTATACTCTAAACTTGATTGTTTTAATACTTAACTTCTTGTATATATTGAAAATATAATATGTTCTCCTACACTCTAAACGTTTTAATACTTAACGTCTTGTATATATTGAAAATATAATATGTTCTCCTATACTCTAAACTTGATTGTTTTAATACTTAACTTCTTGTATATATTGAAAAAAATTAATAAATGATATCTAAGACATTTTTACTTTATCTTGTAAGTAAATAAATACTACAATTTTAAGAATTTGGTTTGTAATCACTAATGAAATTCAATTTAAAAACTTGAATTGTACTTAATTCTTTCTTTGTTTATACAAGCTATAGTTTACTGGCACAAAAGTGCCTTAAGTGTGATATTTCTTTTTTTAAATGTTAGGTCTGTCTTGGTGGATCAGTTGAACTGGAAGAAGAAAAATGGAGAATATTATAAAAGTATAGGATTTCAATTTTGGAAAGATTTAACTTTTGCAGTATGGATAAAAGATATATTAAATGACATAACTTTAAAAGATGATATGTGCAATAACTAAAAAAAAAATGAAGATGCCTCCCAATATATCATGAGCCAGAAAATGTCCATGTTATATGAAGTAAGTTGAATTTGATTACTATCTGTTTTCTTGATACTGGTAAAGTGTGACACAAAATTAAAGTGTATTCCTTTGAAATTCTCTTAACAGTATTACTAACAAACATATATTTTTGAAGTGCAAGTAGAGCATAGTGGGTCTAGCTGTATTAATATTACAGTTGTGCAGAAATCTTTTTTTATATATCACTTGGTCAACAGATGTAACAAGAAACTTACAATAATGGTGTTGTTGTTTTTCGAGTTCTGCTAAATGTTTTTATATATTTGAATTTTAGAAAATGATAGTTAAAATGTTTTTCTGCTTACCATGTTAAATCCCAAACATTTTATAAACAGGAAAATGTTAGAAACATGTTAGTTAACTACACTTTGACATTGTTTTCTCCCACTGACAATTTACATGGCTTTTAATGATTATTATAGGAGCTGGAGAGAAAGTAAATAAGATTATATAATCATATATTATATATCTGCTGTATTCAGTGCTGAATTGGCCTTCAGCCAAATATCAGGGCTGTTCAAGTCAGCTGTAATACAACAGATATTGTAGTTGTTGAAACACAGTTTTTACAATGTGAACTGGATTGATCAAGTGTCATTTTTTATCAGTTTTATTTATGCCACTACCTATCAGAATTAGGGTAAAGATTTATTTTTACAGTATATTATTTATTTATGTTACTTGATTTAACCTGCACATAAATAAGCAAGCTAGTCTTTTTGATCATGTAAGAGCTGGTCTGGTGTTTTTTGTACAGTTATCTTCTTAAGTTTGTGAGAGATTGGTGCTAACATACTGGAACATGTTGAAATACTGAACTTGTATCTTAAGTTTATATCATGAAATGTTATTAGAACAAAAAGAAACAATATTGAGTGTAGTTGTTCATTTATATTTTTAAGTTATAATATTTTCTATCTGAACTTTTGCTTGTGTCTTTCTATTGTAATATATGCTTACATATTTTGTTTCAGTGTTTCTGTTCTGGATACATACAAGATGCTCTGAAGAAGAATATGTAAAAGGGGTTGTAAAGCTTTGATATTTCATATCCAAAAAAATAAAAATAAAACTTAAATTGAAAATGGAAAAATCAACAGAGTCATTTCCTACTGCCTACTGGTGTCGAATTTCTTTTTAATTCTATTTTGATTTGTCTTTAGATATATGGAAAAATTTGTATTTTCACAAATTTTAAATAAATGTCTGAAAATTGTTTTAGTCTTGCAGAACTAGTTACTTAGCTAATTAATAAGTACACAAG
Organism: Limulus polyphemus; assembly: GCF_000517525.1. Lineage (NCBI taxonomy): Eukaryota > Metazoa > Arthropoda > Merostomata > Xiphosura > Limulidae > Limulus > Limulus polyphemus. Next base: position 26,539 of record NW_013671050.1, read on the forward strand.
TTTCTAATTAGTACTGCATTTTCAAATTCTGAGCAAAAGTACACTCAAAATCAAAATTATCAGAGTTCACATTGTATATTTTTTTTTCATTAAATAATTTTCCAAGCATTATAAAGTGGTGGTAGATTCATCTGGCAAAAGAAATATAATTGAGCTACTAGTCTAAGACAATTGGTGTGCTCAAGAAAGTGTGTGTGTGTAAAGCAAGTAAACTGACTTAATTATAGCTTGGAACTACAAACATGAGAAGAACCTCTGAGTCAGCAGTTTATAATTGATCTGCAGAACAATTAGACCACTGGAGCATATTGATGAAACAGTAAGACAAACAAACTGTTAAACTAATGGGTTGTTTAGTGGAATTAATAGTTCATTGGAGGATACTTATCAGCGAATAGTGGTATTGTTGTTCATTACAAACTGAATGTCTGCCAGAAGGGCTGTTACACAAGTAAGAAAAAAAAGTAACCATTTTCCAGAGCCAGTCGGAAATTTCAGTGTAGTATTGGTTTCTTAGGGATAGCAAACTGTAAAATATGAAAACTGGCAGCTAGTTTTTAAACAAATATTTGTGAAACTTATTGCCAATAAAGCACAGAATTCATTAATTTGAAAAATTGTCTTAATTCTTATTAATTTTTTTATTTAATAAAGTATAGTACTAAAACAGATTGGTCTTAAAAGCAGCGTGAGCGGGCTCAAAACTGTGACTGTTTAACAAAGCAAAGTAATTTCAGGTATTATGTAGTAAAAATATTTTTATTTATGGTTCTTATATCACTAAGGTGATTTTTGTTCAGACTGCTTTCAACTTCTTTCTAACTCTTTAGTTGTTTGATTCCTGGTATGTCTGTATTTTGGAATTTTGGGTTTAATGTCTATGATTTGTACCAGCTAGAACTGAGTCCTCACTACAGCTAGAAACCATGGTATGTAGATGTTTAAACCCTCAGGTCTTTTAGGTGTTGCTTCTATTGTCTTCTAGCAAAGTGGTTCCCAAACTCTTTTAGTCTGAGCCTCTCTTAATGTGAATAAAAAAAAGGTTGGCAATTGCTTGATTAATGATGCTGAGAATGTGGCTTTATTGATATATTCTGAATTTAATCCCAGTGAATAGACCTTAGTACTAGCTAATATGGAGACTTGAGGATGCTGTATTTTTACAAACAAAAACTTTTCTCAAAAAGAAACGTCCAAAACCACCCTCTTTGGGAGTTTCTGAATTGAACTTGCCTTTAATATTCAACAAATTGTAGCGTAAAGACACCCCTTGGCTCCTTAGAGATGTGTTAAAATGTGAAGCAATCCTGTCACCTAGTTAATGCAACATAATTTTTATTGGTTTATTGTTTAGTGAGAATTAAAATTAATTCAGTATCTTTGTTTTTGGCCTATTTTTTGTGGGAAGTGTCTCCCACTTTGGAAAACACTGTTCTAGCTAGCAGATCAGACATCAAAACTAGAAGGAATCATGAATTAAATTCACTTCCACCATCAGTTCCAAGTTCTCTTGTGACAAGATTTAAAAGGTAAATAGAAAGAATATATCCCATCTCAATCTTGCAACCCAATGACCAAGAAGTTCTTGATTTACAGTGTGTTACTAACATTCTTGGAGAGTGCTTTTCCTAGCTATTAAGCACCTCCATCTGTTCCCCTATCTTTTTGAACATGAAGACATGGATTGAGAGAACCACACCATTTTCTGGTCATAAATTATCTTAATGATTTTATTTAACCATTTGCTCTGGTGGGACTTAAACTTGCTCTATATCATTCTGGTAATACATCAAGAATCCTTCTAATTATAGGCCTATTGTTTTGACCAGTTGTCTGTGTAAAGTTTTGGGAGAGGCTGGGTAATGCTCATCTTGTTTGGTTCCTTTAATCAAACTACCTCTCCTACATTTAATGTCCGCAGTCAGTGATTCACCATGGACCACCTGCTTTAACTAGGAACATCAATCAGGGAAGCGTTTCTCAAGACAAAGCATATTGTTTCTATGTTTCTTGATCTTGAGAAGGTTTATGACATTATCTTAAAACCCAGTATGTTACAGATTTCCATTCATATAGGTTGCTTGACCATATACCTATTTTTATCTCTTCTTTTTTTAACAGAGAGGTTATTCCAGGTTTATGTGTGATCAGTACTATTCTGATCCTTCCTAAAGGACTTTGGAATATCTTATGATTGTGTCCGAGTGTCATGTTTTTTAGTTTTAAAATTAATACCTTCACCAAACAGCTTCATCCTATAATTGCAAACAGCCGCTATGTCAATGACTTCCAGATTTCCTGTTGGTCATCCAATATGAGGTATATTGAGTTAATCACTGCAAACAATTTCAAAATTTCCTATCTAAAACTGTTTACGTGCATTTCTGCCATCACATGTACAGATGCTGAACTCCATATGGGAGGTAAATAGATATCTGTAGTGGCTATCAAAGCTACTATCGATAATTGGCCTTTTCATTTGCAGAGGAATTGAGTAGAGGTAGTTGTTTTCTCAAGGATCCATGTTACCCATAATTTTATTTCTCATCATTTTCTCTCACATGAGAGTGACCAACTCGGGTGTGAACAGTGTGGCACCCAAGTAACAATTGCCTACATATTGCTTTCCTACCATTTCTAGAACTCTGAGTGGTAATGCCATTTTAGACATATTTTTGAATGTGGTTTACCTTTTTCAGTGGAATAGGCAGTGATTACATTGTCCAAGTTGGCCGTATTTTAAGTTTTTTATTGGCCATAGACTTTTTTAATTCTATTTAATACTTTTAACGTCATGTAAAGTAGCTTATCTGTTTTAAATTTCTGGTTATTCTCCATTCTTTTATCATTTTACTATTTTGTTATATTTGTTATTCTTTGGTGCGAATATCCTATATGGCTTGGGTGCTTTGTTTTTTTGTAGGTACTGATTGTTTCAGTTTCTTACCTTCCGATTTAGTCTGATCTCAGCTCCTTGTAAGTTCTCTTGAATCCTAAGGACGTAATATAAGCATGTAATATTGCATATTATCCCGGAGAATTGTCTTTATTGTTTACATTTTACAACCATTAAGAAGTGAAGATTCTTGTCTGTATTGCATCACACCTGAGTTGATGCATCAGAACACTGACCCATTCATTGCTTCATCTGGTTGCAGTACTAAACTTGGCTGAAAGATAACTAATTCCCTCTTCTTGAGTAGGTTTTTAGTTGGAAGTTCTGGTTAGCTTGGTTTTGAAACCAAAGCAAGTGTCTGTTTGCTTTTTTCTGTGTAATGCATTGGCTTTCCTCAGATGTATATTTGCAATTAATCATTTGAGTGTTGGATATAATGTAATGTCTCAGAGTTGTAATGCCAAACTGACCTCGGGAATCATAGATAGTGTATGTGAACCATGATTGTTTGCTTCCTGGTATCAAAGAAAAGATGGTCATACCAATGCAAGTACCTTTTATGGGTACCAAAAACCAGTATTGTGTATATGTATTTTGTTTTATTCACATTTGACATACCTATAAGAAATTAAAATCCAATCTGTTAATGAGATTTTACAGTATGTGATGCAAGAAGTATATATTTAAAAAACATGTATTATTAACTTCCAGTCCTCTGGGAGAGGATTGTAAAAGAAATGGTTTTATTTTATATAAATAAATGTGCCTATATATATATATGGTGCAATAATATCATAATATGCAGTATAGCAGCATAAAACTAAGAGAGTAGCTAGAGAATCAATAGATAGAGTTTTCTTTGTCCTCCTCCCCTCACTCCAGTGGCTCATCTGTGGCTTATAATGCTTAAAACCAGGTTTCAGTACATGTGGTGGGCACAGCACAGATATTCCATGCTTTGTGCTTAATAACAAAATAAATCATTTTGTTCATGATATACAGATGTTGATTAATTTACCCAATTCATGCCGAAATTTATCGATATTTTTGATTTTGAGTTATCAGCTGTGTGCTATTGGGTTGTCATTATGCATGCTCTTGCGGGAGAGGATGTGGCTAAAGAACATACACAATCATTTAAGTATTCATGAACGCTATGCCATATATGAAGGTCGAACAATCAAGAATGTGCTTTAACAAATAAAGTTGACTGAAAATTAAGTTTTTTAAAGTAGTAAAATGAAGTAAAATTCAATTTCTGTTTCTTGAAAGTTTCCACAGCTTCCTTAGTGATGCTGATTTCATGATTTATCTGAATATACTGGATAATTTTGGAATAATATGATTATATTTGATACTTTTGTGTGTTTATCATGGAGGCTTATGGGCACCAATTAACCGTAAGAAGCCATTCCTTAAAGCACAAAACTTGCACGTCATGAGACATATCCTGGCATATTTATCTAGTACAAAGATCTGTGGTATTTGATTTGCAGGTCGAGTTGCCTTTCTTTTACATTTTAAACAATCTTTGGTTGCTTTATATCAGTCCAAAATGCCACATTCCTAAATATGAAACTTTGTACATGTTAAATAAATGCAATATGATTGGTTTGTAATGTAGTGTATGTTAACATTACCAAATTCCTTAAATATCCCTTGCATATAGGCAATGATATTTTTTCACTTTCTATCAAAGATGCTCATATTTTTGTCTAGAAGATTAGGGACATCAGTAGGCTACGCCTTCAGTTGTTTCTAGTTCAGCATGTTTTGAACTGTGTAAATAATTTCATAATTACATGTACTTGAAACAGTAAAGAATTGAGATTACTGTTAAGTATAAAATTTTGATAACAGATTATGTTAATAGCCATTAGGGTGAAAGCTCACCAGTGACACAGTTGTCTGAAGATAACTAATGATAGTTGAAGTGTATAACCATTTGTCTGGGCTGACTGGACATAGCTGCAGGTTGGAAGTTTTAAGCTGTAGAATGTCACTAAACATGTTCCATCTGTCAGATTTTGGGGCATTATTAGTGTGATAGTCAGTTTTACTATTTGGATAGAAGTAACTACATGATGGTAGATACTGCTAACTGGTTGGTCTCCTTCTGATTAACAGTTACTGTGGCTGAATGTTGTGGGTCTGTAACCTGGCCATTTAGGCCATGTGTTCTGTGATGTGCCATTCATGATAAAAATACAAATGCTATATGTTTGAAGCTCCATTTATAATTGTTAAGGGTGTAAAATTCAACTTTCAAATTTACATTCTCCACAGGAATATTATCTTTATTAGTTACATTTTCACACAAAGGTTTTAGAACTAATCTTGTTATTTTGGAATGCACTTAACAAAAAAAATTGACATAGATAATCATTGTGATAAAATTTATTACTCTGGTATTTCCAATCTTGTTCAAAATCTGTTATTAATATTTTTACCTCATATTTTGAATAAAATCTTTGTGAAGGGCTTAGCTTAGTGGTTAATGTGCTACGCTGTAGAGCAGAAAGTCCAAGGTTTAAACTACAACATATTAATGAGCACACCCCCACACTCTTAGCTGTGGGGTCATTGTATCAATTCCATTATTCAGAGTAGTCAGGTAGGTGGTGGTTGCTACTGACTGATTGCCTTTCTTTCTGCTGTTTAAAACACAAGTTATGTAAGATGCAATTTTAGTTGAAAAATACCAAATTAGAATTTAGTATCTGTTCTTTTCATTCACAAATCAGAGAGTTTTCATGTTAAATATTTACTGAATATATAACAGAAAAATAAGTTTATATACAGAATAAGTTCTGAAGCCTGAGCCTTTAACATATCTGTTTAGCCCATGAGTCACATAAGGTACTATTCAGGTTGAAAATACCTTATCTCATTAAAATTCAGCTATAATATCTTCCTAAACAACTGTCCAGCAGATCAAATCTAGTTCTTTTTGCATGATAGAGAGCTCATTAGCATTTGCTTATTTAAAGGTTGCTATCATGGATAGAAGTGTTTATGATACTGTACTGTTATCAGTATATGAAAACTGTATTATATCATTGATATACAGAGAAAATATATTCACTCGTACACTTTTTAAAACAAAACCGCATCAAGTAGATAATAGTTCAGTAATTATAAATGTTGTTAATGTAATGGTACATTAAATTGTATTCCTCTTTTCATTAAGTAGATAATATTTCAGTAATTATAAATGTTATAGAATAACACTATATTTTATTCCCTTTTTCATTAGTCAATAGCTTTTATAATTAAACATCTAAATATGTTAAGTATTTTTTATAATTAATGGAACACAGTGTAGTTAAATGAAATATAATTTTATACTCATAAGCTATGATAGTTAAATCAAATCACTCAATGAATATTATATATTTCTTAATGTTTTTTGTTATGTGTTTAAGTATAAAATTCATCAACCAGTTCTAAGTGAACAGGTCCACTGCCTAGATATGAACCAATTTATAGCACTTCCACATTTTCCCTATCTGCCTGTTTCTTTGATTGAAAAATTCAAAATGTGATAACTAATGAAGCTTTTGTTTGTTGCTGTAATAAAAAGTTTATATATATGTGTATTATTCATTAGCTTATTTTCATTTACATTTTCTGTGAAAGTTAGTGCTTCACTAGAAGCTATATATATATATATAACATTACTTTCAAAAGCTACATAACTAAGATAAAAAGCATGCTAAGCAGTACTGAGAGAACTATAGTTGTGACTCTATGTAATACAGATGTTTTATTATAGAATTACATCTATGAAAACAGACTCAAAAGCAAATGGCTTGAAAATCATGTAGTCAATAAGTCTAAATGTAATATTGTATTACATAAGTATTTATTTCTCTTTTAATTTAGAAAGGTGAACATTTCTTGTTCACTATAATTTTCAATATATTTCATGCTTACACATGTTGGACTGCATAAGTATTAATCTTGTGCTAGTTATGTATTGGCAAGGGCCATTTCCCCTCAGTATTTATGTATAATCTATAAATGGTGATGCTGGAGGATTCTTTCAGGCTTATTATCAGGATTTTTACAAAGAATAGTAAAACCTTATGAAAAAATATGATTTCTTTATTAGGGCTAAGGGTATCTTTGTTTGGTAGCCCCTCCCACTCTTTTCAGATTCACTTAAACTTGTATGTGAAGATAGGGGTATTGTATTAATATGGACCAGTTGAATTTGATTGTCTAATGCTTCTGCATTAGTATGTTAAACAGTTTAACCTTTTAAGTACACATACCAGTCATTTGCATGTTTATTTTATATTGCTTTTAACTAAAGAAATTGGAAACATAAAATCATAATAGGAAGTTTAATTTCATAAAGTTTCATACATTAATTATAGAATTTGCAATGTTAAATGATATTTTGCTGTTGACACATGGCTACTCAGTGTATTTTATAGAAACTACTTACCTAACCTAACCATTACTGTTGTCTGTTCAAGTTTTAGTTAAAAGTGTTTTTTTTTTGTGTGTGTGTGAATATTGTATGTGTTAGAGCTGCTACAATATAGGAATACCTCGCAACACTGAACCCATATCTGTATGTTCATTATTCTTTTCATGATATACATTTGCCTGTTTCTATTGTTTTCTGAATATTGTACATATTAGAGTTGCTAAATATAGGAATACCTCGCAAAACACTGAACCCCCTTCTGTATGCTCATTCTTTTCATGATATGAAGGAATAATAGTACAAGCATACATTCATTATGAATTAGAACACTACTTATATGAACTAATAAGTAAACATTATTCTGTTGGAGAGAAATGAGAAGCACAACAACATGTATTGCAAATTTACCACATCATGACATTTTTCTCTATGACTTTAAATATATTAATAAGATTGTACTCTCTGTTTTTCCAAAATTTATGATTAATTACTGTTGTTGTTTTTTTTTTCAATCGGGTAAGTAATAGATGGAATTACACTTGTTTCTTGTAACATTGTTGTAACAAATATGTACATAGTTCAGCAGTGACTCTCATTATAGTTTTAACTTTTTCTTTTGAAATGTACTTTGGAATTCCTTAAGAAATATTCTACAAAACACTCATCATGTTACTTTGATATTCAATATAGTATAGAGGACAAAGAATTTAGAGTTTTTAGTAATTGTTTTATTTTGTGTGTGATATTGTTTTTAATACTTTCTTCCTGGAGCAGAGAGTTAATAAGCATGCCATAATGTTAATTTTGGCATTTGAATAACAGTGTGTTATCTCATTTAGTTCACAACAGTATTGTTAATAATGTAGATTTTCTATGTAGGAAAGAAAAATTTGACATCTGTAATCTGTACAAGTTTATGTGTGATAATTATATGTCATCAGCTTAGAAAGAGCTCAATACATATAAGAATGCATTATATTTCCAGTGGAGTTGAAGTTGACTTGAACATCAACAATGCAGTTGGAATTCGCAACACTCAACTTCTAAACTGTTATTCAAGAGGTAAGTCAACACTATTATATGTAAAGCACAAGTTGATTTTTTGGGGGATGTAAAGCAATAATTTCCTGGTTTAATAATAGTAGAGAAAAGTATCTATTGTAAAATGTAAAAGAAAATACACTTAAGTATTTGCTTAGTAGATGTAAGGTTTTGTGAAAAGTTCTTGAGACATTTATGAATGGAGAAGGCATGGGGATCAGATCAAAATGCTGATGTCCTCTCTGTTCATTCCCTGAGGGAACATAAGAGTATGTGACAGGTTTGGTGATAATCTATCCAGTGGTTTGGCAGTGATAAGTGGAAATACACAAAAATGTTTGTCAAATAATGGGTTAGATTAAAAAGTTAACTTACTGTTAGCATTCTTGTCTGAATGCAAAGTTATCTGATTTAAAACTATACAGTCTCATGTTGTTATTTTTACTGTGTTTTTAACTTATTGTTAGTAAATGATAATTATTTTTATAGATTTAATTGGTATTTAGAATTAGTGTTTTTGTATTAATACAATATCAGAAGTATTTATGTACACTTCTTGTCACACCCCAGTGTGTGGTTAACTTAGATAAGAACATTTTATGTATATTTTTGTTCTTTATTTATTTAATACTAATTGTTCTCAATGTACAACTTAAAACGTTTTTAGCCTATAAAGTGTTAACACGGGATTTTTAACTCTTCTGTTTAAAATTTACTGTTTCACCAAAGTATTATGAAGTGTCACTAGTTCTTTTTTTGTATATGAACTCATTTTTAAGATGCACTATCTTATTGCAGAATTGTTTTATCATTAAAATGGATTGTAAAAACAGGAAATTTAATAATTGATGTCACCACAACTACATACCTGTATTCATTTTTTAACAGGGCAGTGTCATTAGTGATTTCAATTTTTTTTAATCCAATGACCATTAGAAAAACAAACAACATGAATGAATCATTTTTTTTAAAGTGAATTTGTATATCATATATACAAGCATGTGGTTTCGTAAGATACAAAAAAACACTACTTGATACATTTTTGCTAAAAGATTATGTTAAATTAATACTAATTTAAGGCATTTATTAATGGTAGATTGTTGTTTTTCTTAGTGGACTGGAGGGTTCGACCACTAGTACTTGTAATAAAGAGGTGGGCCAGAGAACATGGTATCAATAATGCAAAGGAAATGACACTCTCTAGTTACTCAGTTGTTTTAATGGTCATTCATTACTTGCAATGTAAGTTCTAAATATGTATTTTTCATTAAATGTTATTTTGTTAGGATACTGATGAAATTATTATAGTCTACTTACACTATGTTATTATTTTTACTTGTATGAATAAATTATTTATGATCCTTGTTTTCCTTTTTCGTTGAACATTAAAATGCATCTGTCTTCCGTTAGTTTAGTACTGAAGCCATCAGCTGTGTAATATGTCATTATGAAGCAAAAAGTTTTAAAAACTAGCAGGGTTGAGCTCATGAATTAGGTTAGACTATGAAGTACAGCATCCAATTTTGAAACTGCCATTGTATTTTTGACAGAAGTGCTTCTAAAATTACTAACAAATTTCTTCACACCAGATTACTTTGCTTTAGTTTACTGAAGAAGTATGATAGAGATTGTAGTTTCAGATAATTCATACTTCTGAAGACATTAAACAAAGTTACACATTATTGTATTTGAGGTAATATCTGTTAGTTAAAAATTATTTTTAATGTAAAACTCCTAAGTCAGTTTCTGTTATTGATTTGTTTAAAAAATTACATATATAAAGATCACGTTATGTTTACTTTTGATATTGATGCAGCTATGCCTTTTTGATAAAGGCATCATTGTGACAGTGTGAACTTACTTAACTTAAATAATGAGAACATTCCCCTGTACCTAAATGACAGACATCAGTATTTCATATTCAATGGAAAGATTCATTTGGATGTAGGTAGGTAAAGCTGCTACTTTCACAAACTGGAACGTATTTCTTTGGTGAAAATAATGATGACCTGTGTATTAAAAATAGTATTTACTGTTAGATGTAGAATTCAAATATAGTACTGGGTAATTAAAAATTGCTAATCATAGTATATTTAAATGGTAAAATATGAAAGCTGACAAATGGGTAAATTCAAGCTGCTAAATCAATAAGCTGTAATTATAGTATATGTGTGTGTAAGTAAGCTCTAAATAAATTATGAGCTGAGAAAATTTTCCATCTTGACAAATAGTGAAAATGATAAGCATGCTTAACTCTTTGAATTTAAAGTAACATTTTTTTTTTTTTAATTTAAAGTTTGACTGAGCTCTTAAGATGAATTTAGTATGGATATCAAGTGATCTTATCAGATGTTTAAAATTATTGAATGTATCATTGCTGTTACTTTTTGAAGCCCTTAGTTTCCACATAATTATTACTGTGGTGCAACTGTCACATTATGAAAACAAAAATGCTGTTTCTCTTTTACTTTAATATAAAGTTTATTAACTAATACAACAGACATGCTCATTTGTTTGACCAATTAACCTCTCTTTCGGGAAGGGGGGAGTATACACGCTGTTTGTTCACATGAATATTTTCTTAAGCCAACTAGCCCTTTCACAATGGGCTAGTGCAAATTACACTAAAGGATACGTGTTTAACAATAAACACAGTAATTCTAAGCTTTCTTTACATATTAGCCTCCAACAAAATAATATAACAAATGAGGAGCTAGGAGCAAAGTTTTGGTTATTTTATATAAAAATTATTAAACCTGTCAAGTATAAATCTTAAAACATGAATAATGCATAATTAAATGAAATATAAAAGTAAACCTAAATACAACTTAATTGTCTCTCTAACATATTTAGGTAAGAAACAACTGAAGTACTGTCATGAACAAAGCAGCCAACATACTCTTGGTGCCAATTTCAAAATAGTGACTCAGGGGTCACATGATAAGAAACCTGGAGTTTAAGTATTTCTTTAAAGGTTTCTTTTGAAATAAAGGAATTAAGTCTTAGATAAAATAAAACTTCAAATTATTGCATACATTATAATGTTAATTTCCTTGACATACATTGATAGTAAAGTTGTTTAATTAAATTTTGAATGTAACTCAGTGATTTGTGCACAAAGGAGTTTAAAGTGGTACCCATTGTGAAAGGACTAGTGTCATTAACATAAAGTATATTAAATAAGTCATTAAGGTACTTGTGAATTAAAAACAAAATAACTAATTTATGTAAATGAGTGTAGAAATCTGAATAAATTAACTTTTGTGACTTAGTCAAACATTTAGGTTTGTTAGATAATAAGACTGTACAGATCTACAGTGACATGAATGTTAAAGAAAACATAAGTACCTCGAAATACTATGATACAAGTATTTTTACTAAACATTTCTCTGTGAATATATGGAATCAAAGCATTCACTGCTCCAAGTGTAAAATGATTTTTATGTTAAGATTTAAAGTATATTTATTCATCTGAACATTGTCAAATATCATTTGCTTAGTCTCTAAAATCTCCTAAATAAATTTCAAATGCCTTTTTTTCAGTAAAACTTTGTATTTTTTCTGTTATTTTCTCTACCCTAACTCTATATACATTCAGTCAGTGTGACTGATCTCCTAACCACCATAACAAAAATGAGAAATAAATTTAAATTACCTTTTTGTCTTTCTAGGATGACTACAAGTTGTAACAAGAAAATAGAGGTGTTTATTCTAAATAGCTCAAAGCTTATACCAGTATACATCTGGTTCTACTTAAATGTTATTGTTTTATTGTTTTGAGTTGTGTCTAATTAATAATCCTTCTTAGTCTTACCTTATATAACTTAATAATTTTCTAGTTTCTACATTTTAGTTCTTTTACAATAATAAATTAAGAATAACATGAAAAACAAAAGATATAGTGCTTGCCTGGATCTTTTATTTTGCCATTGACTGCCAATGAAACATAAGCCTACTTTTTGATATTAATGGTACTTCTACACTAAATGATTTTTTACTTAGTTAAATAATGTGCCTAAGAACATAGGATAATAATATGCAATAAGGAAGCAATATCTAACTGTCACAAGTAATAAAACAAATTTGAAAAAAAAAAAGAATGATGTAGGGGTGGCAATGCCAAAAAGTATAGAAACAGGGTAGAGATGTATACACAAAACCATACAAAAATTCTCACATAAGTAGCCAAATCTTTATGAAAAACTTTTATCTTCAACTAAATGTTGAATTCCTATCATTTGCATGAATTCAGGTTTGCATAATGCTGTCAAGTCTTACAATGGCCAATTCCCATGAACTTGTAACATTGACTCAGTGACTACTTATGTAGTGATTTTTGTATGGATTTGTATATTCATCCATACCTTGTTTCTTTACATTTTGGAATTGCCATCCTCACATCATCCTTATTTTTTTTCAAAAAGTTTTATTATTTGTTCCCCTCTTTTTTTAAAGAATACCAATGAATATTTTATATATTACCAGTTTTAGTCTGGTATGATGAGTTGTCTTGATGGACATTAAGTGTTGAAGTTTGTGAAATGCTTGTACTGTTTCTGCGCTCCCCAAGTTAAAATACAACTATTTGGTGCATAAATCATTGCAATAACTTCATGCATTGATGAGCTAGCCCTTCTGACACCAGAATCAGAATAATTAGCAGAACATTTGGCTGTTATGCTACTTGCCAGTTCTCTACTTTAGCGATGTTTCTTGGCTAAACTGAAGGTCTTAATAGCTTTTGAAAACCTCAAAAATCTAAGTTAGGCATTTATAAGTCTATTAGATTGTTGTAAAAGAAATTTGAGACTATGATGGCCAAAACATAATATGCATCAGCCATTTGTTTCCAAGTCCCTCCCTACATACTAAGCACTACTGTGCTTATTGTTAATTTTTCTGGCTTTCTAGCTATGTGATAAGAGCCTTTAAAAATTAAACTTAGCTAGTCAATGGGATTTTTGTTAGAAAAAATTTGAAACTGAACAACTCATCACCAACCAAAGGTACACTAGAGAATCATACAAATGACCTATCAGTGACAATCATGCTTAACCATAGCAGCTACACACGAATCTTGAATTGAATGATCAGTAATTATCAAGTCTTGTAAATTTTGTTAATTTGTCTCCTGATTTCATTTTACCAACTATTTTCTGCAAGGAAAAAATTACCATATAATTAGTAGCTTCTTTTTAATAAAAGTTTTCCAATTATATGCACTTATTTTTATATTACTTTAAGACAACTTAAATCTTAAAATTAAAAAATAATTAACTTTTATAAGTAACCCATATGTTTAGATGAAACTTCTAAGCACATATATTTCAATGTACTTGTGTGTTTTTTTTAAACACTCGTATGTTACTGTGCATCCGTGCAGTGGTATTAGCCATTGAAGCAAAATGCTTGATTAAGTTACACAAGTTGTATAATAAAACAATATTTCATAGATGTACAGTTACATATGAGTGCTAAAGAGAAGTGAGTTAAAGCATGATGGTATAACTTATGTAATATAGTCATGCATTTATCTTCATTAGTTAATAATGCTACACAGATTTACAGTTACATATAAGAGTTAAGAAACATGAGTATATTGGGATTTTATGAGAGAACTTGTATGACTTGGCATTCTACTTCATTAGTTAATAACACTATATGGATGTACAGTGGTGTATGAATGTTAAACCAACATAAGTAAATTGGGATTTTATGATAGAACTTGTATGACTTGGCATTCTACTTCATTAGTTAATAACACTGTATGGATATACAGTGGTGTATGAATGTTAAAACAACATTAAGTACATTGGGATTTTATGATACAACTTGTATGACTAGGTATTCTACTTGATTAGTTAATTACACTATATGGATATACAGTGGTGTATGAATGTTAAAACAACATAAGTAAATTGGGATTTTATGATAGAACTTGTATGACTTGGCATTCTAATTCTTTAGCTAATAACACTACATGGATGTACAGTGGTGTATGAATGTTAAAACAACATAAGTAAATTGGGATTTTATGATAGAACTTGTATGACTTGGCATTCTAATTCTTTAGCT
>NW_013671050.1:41682-43427 GCF_000517525.1 Limulus polyphemus
AAATTGGGATTTTATGATAGAACTTGTATGACTTGGTATTCTACTTCATTAGTTAATAACACTATATGGATGTACAGTGGTGTATGAATGTTAAAACAACATAAGTAAATTGGGATTTTATGATAGAACTTGTATGACTAGGTATTCTACTTGATTAGTTAATAACACTATATGGATGTACAGTGGTGTATGAATGTTAAAACATAAGTAAATTGGAATATTATGCTTAGAGGCTTTATCAAGCATATGGGTTTTATGTATATATAGGTAATAGTTACTTATTATTTGATTTTAAGATTTAAGTTGTCTTAAAGAAAGATAAAAATAAAATTGTGTATACTTGGAAAAAATTTCATTTAAAAAAAAAGTTATCAATTATATGATAATTTTGACTTGCAGAAAATTGTTGGTCAAAATGAAGTCAAGAGACAAATTAACAAAACTTACAAGACTTGATAACTACTGATCATTCAATTCAAGATTCATGTGTAGCTGCTATGGTTCAGCATGATTCTCACCAACTTGTGATGTTCAGTACAATATGTATTATGGTAAATAAAAAAGGGGATCTAGGTATAGAAATGTCACATTATTATTAAGTAGTGCTTATCATAATAGCTAATTGACTGGTGTTTTTTGTGTTATGTAAGTAATAAGCTGTTCATTATTCTTTGTAGTTACTTTCATTACATCCTCTTGGTTATAATGTGTAAAATAATTTTTGGTAACTTTGACACTTATGGAAACTATTTTGTATTTTTAGCTTTGTACGTGGTCTTAGGATTACTCATTATCCTCACACACACACACACCAACACACACACTGTGTACAGGAGAATCATCTCTATCAGCAGTGTCAACATCAAATGTTTCGTGTGCAATCAGTTCTTGAAAAAGAATCTCATCTGTTTTAGCTTCATAACATGAAGTACTAGACATGATAGAATCAGAATCACCCTCATCATGATCTTCATAGTCACTTAAATCTTCATCACCATCAGAATCAATTTCATTGTACATGTCTGACTGATTTCCTTTTCTTAGCTGCACATCCTACAGACAATTTAGAGAGATTTGTATCAGATTTTCTTTTTCTCGTTTTTGCCATAAACTCCTCCAAGGCTGCTTCTTATATTTGTTCCTTTGCTCATACAAAATCATTTGTTTTAATCAATAGAAATTCTCCACTTATGCATGTTTTAAACTAAACCTTTGATCAATGAGCATGCAGTTAAGGTGATTAAATCCTGTCTCAACAACACCATTACTAGGCTTTATGCTGATCACTATTTCTACCAGCATACAAACATTCTTAAATTCTTTCCTTCTGTACAGAAGCACATGTTCCCAAAGATCCTTAGTCATGACTCCATTCATGTTGAACTTAACCATTCTCTTGAATTCTATCCATTTTGAGCTTTTCTTAGTTTTATCAAAATTGTTCAACTTAATGTCTCATAAAAATGTTCTGCAAGTAGATTTAACCCTTTACCTTCTGGGCCCATTTTGTCTTATCGTGAGAGGAAAATTGCATTTGTGAATTGAAAAAATTACAGAGAACTTATCTTTTATTGGTTTTCAGATTTTATTTTTGTAAATAGAAGTACAACATTCAATTATTTGTACTAAATTGCATTAGTTAAAGAAGTTTAAATTGAAATTTAATAAAAAAAAAACCAAAATAATAGTTTGTAGACTAAAAAAATGCCCTCTAATGAAAACAAATTTTTTTTCTACATCTTCTG
>NW_013671050.1:44051-44880 GCF_000517525.1 Limulus polyphemus
GTAAAACTTTTAGCCAATCCTAGTCAAAGGTGTCAATTTCAATATCATGTTATTCCAGTCGCTATATTTAATGTTTAACAAATGATAGGATGATAAGGAAAGCATGTGATGAAACTTTGTTCTCTGGATTTTACAATATGTTTGGTACATATTATAGTAATTATCATTTGATGTAGAGGTTGTATTTAGTAGTGTATTTTTTTATAAGCCTTAGAAAATTTGTTTCTGGAAAAAACTGCATGGGATGTATGTGATATTTATTATTTTTCTATAGTAGCTTAAATCATGCTATACTGTATATCTGTTTATCAAGGTTGCCCACATAAAAAAAATTATGGGGTCAAATAACTCAAGTTTGAAAAAAGTATGAAATCGAAATACAAATACCTATAATTTTTCAATAACATAGAAGAAGAATTTTACATATCTATTTTTTTTTTCTCTTTATGAAAATCTGGGGGTTGGGCACTTGACCCCCCACCCTTACCCCTCCCATGGGTGCCCATGCTATTTATATTAATCATTATATTAAAAAATTAACTCAAAATAGATCTATTCTTAGGAAAGAAGTTGATCCATGAATGTTAGGGTTAAGATCTATCGAGTGGCAAGTGCATGGTCTTTATCTGAATTAGGCTTAACAATTTGAACTGAAAGAGTTTGTGATTTTTATGTTCTTTTGAATTTAAATTAGCAGTTTTAAGTTCAATAATTTAGCATAATTTTATATTTAGTTCATAATAAAAATATGATTTAGTATTTAGAATGATAACCTTGTGTGATTTGTACGTACTACTAGTACCACTACGATAGTTAGGCTTATCATAAG
>NW_013671050.1:45813-48920 GCF_000517525.1 Limulus polyphemus
AATAATTTAGCATAAGTTTTATATTTAGTTCATAATAAAAATATGATTTAGTATTTAGAATGATAACCTTGTGTGATTTGTACGTACTACTAGTACCACTACGATAGTTAGGCTTATCATAAGAATTTTATATTTTTCCTTCTTCCTTCTTACTATCTTTACTTTGTAGTAAGACCCATACTTCTGTTGTTGTTGTTTTATAATTAAAACAAACTAACTGATATATTAAGAGTTTATCCTGATATTTTGCAAAGGGTTTTAAAAAAAAAGAAAGTTAAATTCCATAAAAGTAAAAACAAATGTTACAAATCAAAATAACATACATACAAATAGAGCATCAATGTATGGAGGATAAATTAATAAACAAGCTTTGTAAACAAATAGATAATGTTATAGTTTATTACAGATAATCAATTTAATGCAAATGAAATCTGGTAATAAAAAACCATCAAACTGGTGTAAGTTATGCACTAAGAAGTAAACATACAGTTGTATGCAAATCATGTTTAGATGCAAAACTAAATACGTAGTAAAAGCTACACTGAGATATAATTATGTCAGTATATACAAGAACATACAAATTACATTTGTACACTACTCGTGAATATGTACACTGAAGACATTATACATGTTTATACAAATGCAAATATAAGCCAAACATTATTACCAAAAAGATATCTGAAGATGGATAATTCAAGTTGTACATTATTCAGTAAGGTATGGAAACATTTGTACATAATTCTTGAGCAGAAACTAAAACACAAAATATGATAAAAATGATAAAATTGAACACTGTAATGTGTGATAAATACAATTCAATATAGACAGAAATTTAATTTGTGTGCTCTTGCAAAAGTCTTTATTGAAATATTTTAATTAACAAATAGAATTGCATTTAAAACAATTGGAAATATCTAAATGCAAATGCTGAGTGATGGTGTAAAAAAAAGAAGAAAAAAGCAAAGTGTTATAAACACCAAACTTTTACGAAAGAAATTTTAGATTTCATGAAAGTGAAAAAGTAAGATACATTCACTTGTAGTAGCAATTAAAGTTTTGTCTGTATATTGAAATAACATACAAGGACATGTGTTGAAATAAATTTGTTTGAAAGTTCAAAGAAATGACATTCAAGTACTGAAAAGCTTTCTTACTATCATATCTACAGTAATGTTCAAATGCACTCACGCTGGGCTGAATGAGAGAGACCCACAACAGAGATGAGAAAATTTACGGCAAACGTACGAAGTTCACGCTACTAACCTTACAGTTTTATACACACAATCAACAAAAATACAGCTGCAATTATACATAAACTTGAAATAAACACATTTATGAAACAAAAATAAAATGTCTTATACGTACATATATTATTTTTAATCTTTTATATTACTTCAAACCATAAGGAGAAGACGTGATTATTAAAAATAGAAAATAGACAAAATTTGCTTTTTATGGACGATAAAAAGGTTTTTGTAATATTAAAGATGGTAATGCAAAAAAAACTAAATATATCAAAAGTGACAGGTTTTATGTTTCTTAAACTACATGCATTTATGAAAGTTTTTTTGTGAAATTTCAAACAATTTCATCTGCTAGTTATATTATTTGAACAAAATATAACAAGACTTGCATTGGTTATGCAGAAAGTTAATGGCCAGTAGTGATCAGGTTAAATACTCAATTTCCCTAGTGGTGTTAACCCAGTTTGGAGATCTGTCCAAAACATACTTTGATAAAGTTCACTCCAATTTGTTGGATCAGCCCTTTCAGCTGTGGAGGCATTATAATGCGATGGTCAATCCCACTATTCATTGGTAAAAGAGTAGCCCAAGAGTTGGCGGTGGGTGGTGATGACTAGCTGCCTTCCCTCTGGTCTTACACTGCTAAAGTAGGGACGGCTAGCACAGACAGCCTTCATGTAGCTTTGCGCAAAATTCACAACAAACAAACTATCCAAAACATACTTTGATAAAGCTCATTTTCAAATGAGAAGAATAATTTTGGTTCAAAGCAAGCATGTACACTTGGAATGAGTGTAATTCCAGTTTGACTACAGTTTTCTCAGTACAGTTTTCATTGTTCATTAGACTGAAGTTGACATTTACTGTTTTCTTTTTCTGGTGCCCTGCTTTAAGCAAAGTTCTCATAAGATTCCAAGAACCTGATTTCATTTCCAGTTCAAGTTTGAACTTTTTTAAAAGATGTTCACATTATGTACCTGAAGTTTCTTCCTTGTGTTCCTGTAAAGCATCCTTTGCTTTTTCTACCACAGGCAGTATCTGATAGCATAAAATGTTTTCTTTTTCAAATTTCATACACAGAATAGAACATGCATCCAGGACATCTTTGTACAAGCAAACATTTTGATAGAAAAATAAAGCCTTTAATATTTTTCAAGAATTTGTGAAATTTAGCTAAAACTATTTTCTCCTTCCAACTGGCAAGGTAATTCTCTATTACTTGAGAAAGAATTGCCCAATTACTCAGTAAATGATTTACTCCATATCTTATTTGTACAACAACTTGTGTACCATGTACTATTACCCAATTACTCAGTAAATGATTTACTCCATATCTTATTTGTACAACAACTTGTGTACCATTTACTATTACCCAATTCCTCAGTAAATGATTTACTCCATATATTACCCAGTTACTCAGTAAATGATGATTTACTCAATGTCTTATTTGTACAACAACTTGTGTACCATGTACTATTACCCAATTACTCAGTAAATGATTTACTCCATGTCTTATTTGTACAACAACTTGTCTACCATGTACTATTACCCAATTACTTAGTAAATAATTTACTCCATGTCTTATTTGTACAACAACTTGTGTACCATGTACTATTACCCAATTACTCAGTAAATGATTTACTCCATGTCTTATTTGTACAACAACTTGTGTACCGTGTACTATTACCCAATTACTCAGTAAATGATTTACTCCATGTCTTATTTGTACAACAACTTGAGTACCGTGTACTATTACCCAATTACTCAGTAAATGATTTACTCCATGTCTTATTTGTACAACAACTTGTGTACCGTGTACTATTACCCAATTACTCAGTAAATGATTTACTCCATGTCTTATTT
>NW_013671050.1:49617-54437 GCF_000517525.1 Limulus polyphemus
TATACTATTACCCAATTACTCAGTAAATAATTTACTCCATGTCTTATTTGTACAACAGCTTGTGTTCCATATACTATTACCCAATTACTCAGTAAATAATTTACTCCATGTCTTATTTGTACAACAAATTGTGTACCATGCACTATTACCCAATTACTCAGTAAATAATTTACTCCATGTCTTATTTGTACAACAAATTGTGTACCATGTACATTGGAAAATTAAAATGCTGCACAACAAATGCACTGGCAGTTCTCTCAAAGTGCCTTTGAACTTTTCAAATCATTTGAATAAGTAATATATAGTTATCATAAAGTCTTTCATATCAGTAGATGATTTAGATACATTATCTTTCAATGCAAGTTCAAATCTATGAGAAATGCAGAGAATGCTTAGAAGCTAAAGGCAATTGTCATTTTTCAGTTTTGTTAGCAAGCTATTGTAAACTCCTGTATTAACAGAGGCTCCAGCAGCTGTGGCTAAAACTAGCATGTCAGTGTATTTCTCTGGTGGAATTCAAACCTTTCCATAACCTTTTAATATATCATTAATGCTCATCTTCAGATGACTTGTATCTGGATCACCAAAGTTATCAATGTTCTGTAAGGCAAGAAATAAATCTACTGGTATATCTTATTTTAGTTTTCTAAGGAAAATCAGTTCATTTTCAGGGCCAGTTTTTCTTGCCTGACTACCATCACTAAGCATTGCAAGAACTATTGCTTAACATTGCTACTTTCACTCTATTGGCATTATAAAAATTTAAATCAGTTGTGCTTCCTTTTGTTTTTGTAATTTAACTGGAGTTTTAAATGCTGACAGAGGCTGTCTATCCATAGCTAGCAACTAAGTTGTTTTAAGAAGCTTTCTGAATGCCTCCATATCTTGTGCATGCAAAGCTATGTTTATCTGAGGTTGAAGAGGGATGCTGAAAGCAGAAGGACCATCACTAGCAGTATTATTGGTGTCAGGAAGAGTCTTCTCACTGTCTTCAAGCAACTTTTTAAAGCCTTAAAAGCACAAATGTGTTAATATATAAATTTTTCTTAACACATATTGTAATAAAACAATTTAATAAAAACAGCAAAGCTTGAATTAATAAAATAAATGGACAGTAGAATCTATGTAAAAGATAATCCTTGTGACTGAAAAAACAGAAATTTGCCAAAACAATGTATGTGTAGGCTTACCAGTTTATAAAAAACAAACAAATAAAAATTCAATGAATAGATACTACTATACATAAAATAAAAACAATTATGTTTAAAGTTAATAACTAAACAAATCTAAAGTTCACAAGTAACTCAAAAATCAGTTAAAGTGCATATTAGGCTTTTACCAATAACTTATAAATGCATACAAAGTCATTGATAATTCTAATATAAAATAAGCCTAATTAAATCGCTGAATGTGTCTAACACACTAACAACCATTTTGAATACAACTATTTTTCCTCCGCTCTGTGTTGATGCAGTTTGTATATGCACACAGGCCTATACAGGCAACATTTCGGTTTACCTTTGAATCAAAGGCAATATCATAGCATACTGACTGGAAAATATAGGTAGTTGATGATGCAGGCTATATGTGTAATAAATGATGAAGGGATATCATTATTTATTTGAGTAATGAGAACAATTTAGGTTCTTTTTGAACTCAAATGGCAAGTCACAGTGTACTTTGTTTGGAATTCAGTGGCATATATATATATATATATATACTTGTCTGCCTCTTGCTGACTGTGCCTTTCACGTTTTTTGGGGGGTATTCTTCTTGTATTTAGCAAAAAGCTTGCACCAACTTTTTGTTACAGTGTCTCTCTTAAGGTATCTTTTGAAGAATAAAATCCAGTTTGTCCACAGAGATTCCATTTCCCGAATGTTGACAACAAAACAGTTTCATTGACTAAACTGAGACATGTTTACAGTTGAAAGTGAAACCAGGACTGAACTCTAATCAATATGACAGCCCTTGTGGCTTCGTTTCATGCAGAAAATCAAAGTAGTTCATCAAATGCAATTTAGTTAATGATCAAATTTGTTAAAGCTATTCTGAATTTGCTAATAATTAAGAACTAATTTTATAATTCAGACTTTAACACATTGACTTAATTTCTCAGTTATAAATATCAAATGTCTATATAGTGCAACAGTATAGTTAGAAAATATTGTATTACTGTGTGTGTTACATTGCTAGTCTAGGCCGATGAACATTATAGTACTGGAGTCATAGCAGCCAGTAGGATCACAAAGTTATTTGTGAGCTTGTCCTGTGTAAGCCAACACACAACAGCTGATTGTATTAATAGCAAGCATCATGACAGGGGCTCTAATACGCCCTCACAAAACCTATTTTACGGGAGCTTAAGAGCATCAGTGCAATGGTGCCCATCATACATGAAGACCTGCAGTAAGGTGCATATACCACGTGACTGGTTCTATATAACTAAGCAACCAATATATTAATGTGTTACTACCATTGATAATTATAACACTTATCTGTGCATTTAGAGTTTGCTGGTATATTGAAATAAAAGCTAAGGGCACGTATTACTAAAATGCTCTAACCATACTCTTGTTTTTTCTGATTTAAATATGTTTTGCTAAGAATTACAGTATTTAAAGTGTGCATTATAACTTATCTGTAAAGGAGAAAAATGTAAAATGCACATACTGTATGACTTGACACCAATAATACTGCTAGTGATGGTCCTTCTGCTTTCAGCATCCCTCTTCAACCTCAGATAAACATAGTTTTACATGCACAAGCTATAGAGGCATATGTGGTCAAGCAGTTAATGCATAAATATATTATCACTGATAATTATAACACTGTTCATTTTCTAAGTTGTATTTCCTTGTTATGAATTGTCTAATCATCTGTATTTTTCATATAGCTATTATTTGTGATATGCATGTATTATATATATGTACTTTATATGTTTACAGCAGTGGAAATAGAGAGAGGGCCATAACTAACTCATCAACAGAGGAAAACATGATTATATTTACAGGAAAACTGTAACCAGTAATACTGCAAATATGGGAAGTTAGAAAAGACATGATTGCAAAAGCATAAAATGAATTTGAACAGCTATCAAAAAACAACAAACACAAGCTTCCAAAAAACTAACTTTACTGATCTCAGAACAAAGTGTATCAAGATCATTGTAAACTCAAGCTTGCTTTGAGTGTATTGGACCACTTGTCAGCATTAGTGTTACTCTTGTATTCCATGGCTGTTGAAATGTGAAAGAAAGGTGTATACGTGATACAAGTACTGTAAGGATTATATAAATGCCTTATTTTTGGTGCAGCCAGAGTCCTAGGTGTTAACTCTCTCAACGTGGGCTTGGTCAATTTGACTGACCACGTGACCTCTTTGTACTTGTTTAAAGTCTTTATAGTTTTGATACTACTAACTTTTAATATAGAATGTATATCTTCACAAAATTTGGCAGACTTTCAGTAAACATTATAAGTTTTTCACATACAAAAAATAATATTTGTTAGTGAAGTATTTTTAATAAACTTAAAAAAAAGAATTTTCTGTGAATAAATCAAGTATTTTTTTAATAGTCCTCGTGCAAAGTGATTTTCATTTTAAGATTAAAAATACTTTTCTTCATCTCAAAAATTTCATTTGCTTAACCCATTAATTGTGAATGACAGATATTTCCATCATTGAAGTTGTATGGCTCAGCTGTGACTGACAGAAATATCCACCAGTCGCACATATATAACTATAACTCTTGCAAATGACAAAAATTACCATTTTATTGTGATTTATGGCAACTCAGTTTTATCTGTGAGTCAGAAAACGACAACTGATCTGCTCCTGCTGCAGTTAATGGGTTAATCTCTAAAACCTCCTAGATATATTTCAGATGTTTGTTTTCAGTAAGGTTTATATTTTATCTGTTATTTTCTCAACCCTAACTCTATACCACCAAAAATAAATCTAAATTACCATTTTTTTTTCTAGAATGTCTTCAAATTGTAACATGGAACTACATTTGTTTATTATAAGTAGCTTTAAACTCGTAAGAGTATACATCTATTTATACTTAAATGTTTTGTTTTATTACCCTTTGAATTGTGTTTAACTACTATTCGCACCATTATAAGGCATAAATCACTTAGAGAATGTGGAGCTCACATTACACTATTGATTTACAATACCCACGAGCTACTCCGAGCTGCTTGTGTGTGTGCCTTCTGAAACATTTTTATTATGTTGTTATTATTATTTATTTTACCTAATCTAACCTAAATAGATCCCTATTTTTACATTTTAGTTACTTTTATAATAATAACTAAAGAATAAATGAGAAATAAAGTACTTACCTGTTTGTTTTTTGCTGTCAACTGTCATTGACACTTAACCCTACTTTTGGTAATAATGCACTAAATAATTTTTATTTAAGTAAATAATGCACCAAGGAACATATAAGAATACCATGCAAAAAGCAGACAATTTCCCCTAACTATCACAATTTTTCTGGCTTTCTAACTATGTGACAAGAACTGTAACAAACTCATAGAAGTTAGTCGTTATCTTTTGCATGGAAATGAAGCTTGTACTAACTGAGAAATTGACATTTCACTGTTCAGAAAACAAAGTAATATAATAATTGATTTAATAGATGAAAACCTTGGCTTTTTGTTGTTTATACATAATATAGTATTAAGTGTATGAGAGAACTATTAACAAATCCTGAAAGAGAGGATGTAACTGGTGGGTGTGGCAAGAGGGGTCTGATTTTCTGTTTGATGGCTCAGTAACCAAACAAGGTTGAAGGCTATAAAATTATGGTTTGT
>NW_013671050.1:54918-63244 GCF_000517525.1 Limulus polyphemus
GTACTTATTGGAGGGATGGTGAATAAAATAGAGAAGAGGGGATGCCTAGAGTAAATATGTCACATTTCTCACTCTAGGGGAAATTCAGGATTTTTTTAAATATTGCCTTATAAAATTAAGAGCTTAAAACTCATATACTATTAAAATATGGATTATTAGCTACAATTTTATGCTATACTAATTGGTTTGCCATAAACAAAAGGTAGTTTAATTAAATTTTGGAATTAAGTCACTAAAATTTTGTGACATGCACAGTAAAGGATGGCAAGAGCGAGAGGGTTAACACACAGTCCTGTCACACGAAACTCCAAAATTGAAGGGTTTTGCACCAAAACCTGTTATGTTTGATATTTTGGTACTAAAATGACTGGAAATAATACCTAATTTTCAATTTTATTTGTTTTCAGATCAAGAATTACCTAAAACGTCTTTTAGTTTGATATGAATACATCTGTGATTGTACAATACTTATGTTTTAGATGAGCCAAGACAAATATATTTTCCAATAACATGAACTGAGTACATAGCTTATGATCAAAATGCACATTGTGGAATATCTAATACATTTAAATTAATGCATATATTTCTAAGTGTTATCTTCAGGATCTAGCTTTTCCATCAGACTTAGCCATTGTCATCTTATAAACCTGTGTTACCATTTGATAAAATATTATCACAGTATACAGAACATTACCATGCATCTGTACATAATATATTTATTTGCATCCCCTCTTGGATCAGTAGTTAGTCTGAAGGCTAATTGCACTGAAAATCAGATTTTGAAAGACATGGTTGGTAGAGCACAGGTAACCCATTGTGTAGCTTTATGCTTAACAAAAATAAAATAAAATCATTTATTTGCAGGAGCAATACTTCATTAAACATATGATCTGGCAAGCACAGTTCACTAACTTGTGCTCTGTGCTTGTGGAGCTGGATACTTATCTATCCAGATGGTTGGTATTAAGTTCTCATATATCCTCCAACAAAAAATTATAATATCTAGTTGATGGTGAATTGTACATTTTTAAATGTTTGATAACTTGAGCTTTTAGTATGTTGCCTGAAAGCATTTTGTGTAGGATAAAGTTGCTGTGAATGATAGCTTTTGGGTGTAAAAGGAAATATAGCTCTATTTGTTGCTATTGAAGACATTTGATCCATGTAATCCCATGGCACATTTTTCAGACAACAAAAATATTTTATTGCTCATAGAAAGATTTTCAAAGTATTTGCATTGCCCTGCAATAACTTGAGTTTCTATCAATTAGATGTAAATCAAGTATGCTCTACATATATCAATACACAGTTTACTTGCCAACTTGTCAGTAATGCATCATCTATGTCTTGTTCTACTGAATAAAACACACTGCTGGTGAAATTGTGTCAGGACTTCAACCTCAGTTGTTTAGGCTATGAATTTATACATTTGCATGTTCCTGTTGAACTGCATGATAAGCTTGTAACTTTAATCACACATCATCTTCTTCATTGCTGCAACTAGCTTATACTTGAAAATTCCTTCACAGGAGGTAAGTCCCATACATTCTCTTCCTATGACAATGTACAGTTACTTTCCTAGCATGTAAAATTTGGGATAAATCTAATCAGTTGTTCCTTACTGGCTCCACTTACTG
Source organism: Limulus polyphemus (assembly GCF_000517525.1). NCBI lineage: Eukaryota > Metazoa > Arthropoda > Merostomata > Xiphosura > Limulidae > Limulus > Limulus polyphemus. The sequence continues at coordinate 56,556 of NW_013671050.1, forward strand.
TTGTTTTGGGCAATTCTAAAGTGGGTATATTATCTACAACTGGGTGACTCCTGCTTGAGAACAATTACCACTTTCAGTGTGAGATTTGTGGATATGGATCACAAATGATATGAGAATATGTTATGCAGATAAACTAGAGATCATTACAAATACTTTGTCAACATATTAATGAAAAGTAACTGGAAAATCTGTGGTTGTGTGAAAAAGTGCAATTACATAATACCACATGTATAAAAAGCTGTACCACAATCAGTGTTTCATTTGAAAGAGACATGATGTTGTAGAAGCTGTCCTAGCTTTGGTTTTGTGGTCTTGTACAATGATTCATTAAAAGCAACTAACAAAAAAAGGGACTATTAAGCTCATGGCTCAGCACATTCTTGAGATACATCCTTCTTTTTTTGTGCATCAACATCAGAAGCCATACAAAGAGATCTTGATAACCTTTCACCAGAGCCTGGAAGTATTCCTCCAAACTGTTTAAGTACTTTAGAATGAATCTCTAACCCTTCCTGGTCTTTCTGTTTTGCATGTAAAAGATTGTATGCCATATCATTTGGCACTACAGCTTGTGATGATAGGCATCAAGTTTTGAAGTGGGTTTTTCTGATGCTATACAAATGCCACTAACCTCTGAATACATGATGCTTTGATTTAAGTGTGCCTTATAGATCCTTCCTTGTTGGTCATTTTATTACTTGATGTCAGACTTACCATGTCTCTATAGCTTTTTGTCTTGTATAGTAAATTTTTTTACAGAGTGTCTTGCTGTCTTGTCTGTATTATGGTTTGATCTACAGGAATTTGGCTAAAAAAGGGTTTCTTCACTTTCACTGAACATAAATCTTGCGTACTTCCATGTTTGCATCAGCAGTTTGATTTGTCTGAAGCAGTTGTACCATATCCCACCAAAGAGCAAAATATCTGGCATAATTTTTATGGTCCATTGCAAACATGCAAGGTAACATCTGCTGTATGCATGTATTGTGAAGTGACCAAATTCCTTCTCATGTTGATAGAATCAAGTTCAGAAACACACTAAATTGTCTGAAGTATGTCTCTGAAGATAGTCTTGTTAGCCAATGAGCCTTCTCATATTTGAATTTCTTTTGCCATTGTCTGGCTGCTGGAGCTGAGTTACAGTTCCAATTGAAAAAGATGGATAAGAACTAGTTCAATAAATCTGTTATTGAAATTGAGTCTCCTACTTTACATTCAGAGATCAATGGTTCTAACCTGGAAATTGTTTCAGGGCTCAGACAGAGCTTGAAAATTCCATAAATTTTGTGAATGTCTTGAAAAATTCTTAATTCAAAGTATTCTTTAAAATTTCTATCATAACATGACCTTTAGTTTTATCTATAATTGGACTATTCAGAAGTGTCACTAAGTATTAGTTGTCTTTAATTTTTCCAGAATATCACTATATTCAACTCTTGTGTGGTTTCATAGGAACGTGAGTTGTTTCCTTAATGTTCTTCTTGGCATTTTACTAAAGTGACTTTTCACCTTCAGTCTGTCCTGTGTAACAGAGAACAATGACTAAGGGTAACTGGCAATTAATATTATTGTATGTAAACGTATTTGTGGAGTGTGTATAAAATTAGAAAATGGATAGATCAAGATGAATTCAAAAACTGGAGTCAGAGTACAGAAAGGATGTCACTATAAGTCATGTTTTGCAGCTTTTAACTGTAACAGGCCACTGTGGGTATAGTCATTTAGGTTTGACTTTGCACCAGTTACAAATAAATTTGATTAATGTCAGGTTATGCAGTCATGGGTTAAGCACACAAGCCACCAACTCTAGGAGGTTTGCATTTGGAATGAAGAAATTCACTCTTGAGACTGTTTAATATTGTTCAATATCAAAATGATTAAACTCTTCATTCTGAATGGCAATATGTTCATAAATTAGGCCTTCTATTATATTCATTAACATTGAAACTACAGTGAACAAGTTAACAACCACATTAACCTGAAATATTCTTTCAGACATAATTTTGCTTGTACAATTGCAATAATTAATTCTTCCAATATGTTTATTGATAACTCTAATAAATCTTCTGTCAGCTTAATTAAATCTCCAGCAGATTTAATTTTAGTACCTTTCTTTCCACTGAAATTATACATTATCATTACTATCATTGTTAGCTAGATAAGGGATAGCATAGTTTATATTGTGAATATCTACAACACTGGATCTGGAGGTGCAGCAGAGATCCTGGGCAATTCTGGATCAGTTGGAGAGTTACAGGATAGCCAGACAAGTCAGGAATCAGAATCACCAAATTTTATAGAACTTAATTAGTATAATTACAACTCATCAATAAGTTCAGCTTGCTCAATTCTGCACGTAATTCTTTTAATTCAATTGGTGCTTTTTATCAAACCAAAACCATAACTGCATACTATGGATACAAACAGATTAATTTCAGTCCTTTGACACACTTTCTTCCGTTTTGCTGCTTACTCTCAAAATTCTGTTCAGCACTAATAAGCAGAACAAGTAGTTGCTACTTCTCATGTTACACTCAGGAATATGTTTCCAGCTAACTCATGTAATGTATTTCATGTTTGTCCTATCCTTATTTGGTAATCTTGCTCACTTGTTGGCATCAAATGTTTTTACAGCTGACTGATTTGGTTAGTGGTTTCGTATTTTGTATTACTATACTTCCTCAGTTGTTCCCAGAGTTTCAAAACTTCCTACATTTTATGGGTGTTGCACCTTATGTGTTCTAGACAAAGTACATCAATTTGAAGCTATCTTCCAATTCTTCTGAAAGATTTATCTCTGCAAGAAACCATCAAAATGCATTAATTCAGATCCTGTGAATTTTGAAATATAATTTGTTGTCAAAAGTGTCATGAATGTCTGTTGTTTGAAGTCCTTGAAAAACTGTAGTTAAAACCTTAAAAGGTCCTTAAGAAGTCCTTGAATTTTATCATCATGACTGTGTGAACACTATGTTTAGTTCATAGTACCAGCCTACCCTCTGAAATGTTAAATATATTCTAAATAAAGAAGTAAAATCATGCCTTATTTTCACAAATAAATTCAGAATCACATTTCTATAGCCAACACTTTCATTAAACCCCCCCAAAAAACGTACATCACATATAATAGTTAAATGAACCACCTAAATATCACGTTAGTGTAGCCTGTATAATGTGTAAAGTTTAGTGTACTCTAATCCCTTATAGTGATGGCACATGACGAAATGCACATGCAGTGCTGTTTGAATACAAGAAGGGAAACAATGCCTCTGTAGCCACAAAGAATATCAAAAAAGTTTATGGAAATGTTTTGAACGATTGTAAGTGTCAACAATGGTTCAGCAAATTTTGTTCAGGTGAGTTTAGTCTTAAAAACTATGATGGCAGGGGCCGACATGTTGGAATTGATATTGATGCTCTGAACACACTTGTTGAGTCTAACCCAAGGTAACACTCATGGAATGGCTCTGAAATTGCATGTCTTTCATGAGACAATACCCAAACATCTGAGGAATATGAGAAAACTCCTTAAAGAAGGTGTTTGGGTGCCTCACAAACTCTCTGATAATCATCGTTTCCGATGTGTGAACATTGCTTTGTCTCTTCTGACATGTAATGCGTGTGAACCATTTTTGGACATAATTGTCACCGAGGATGAAAAATGGATTCTCTATGCGAATATTAAATGCCCAAAACAATGGCTTAGTCCTAGACAAAAACCACTTCCGACCCCAAAACCTGGACTTTATCCACAGAAAGTGAGGCTTTGCATTTGGTGGGACATCATAGGAGTAATTAATTTCGGACTCCTCAATCCACAGCGAACTGTCAATGCAGAGATCTATAATCAGCAACTGGAACATTTAAATCAAGCTCTTCATCAGAATGCCGATCACTCATAAATCAGAAAGGTGGTGTTCTCCACGACAATGCACGTCCACATGCGGCACATTTGACGCAAAACAAGATTATGGAGTTGAGATGGGAAGTTTTCCCCCACCCACCATATTTTCCAGATATGGCACCATCAGATTACCATCGTTTTTGTTTGCTGCAACACCATCTTAATTGGAAAACATATGCAAATATAGTGTATTGTTAAATAGGAGAAGAGAGTCTTTGGCCGAGAGTTCAAGCATAGATTTGAAATCAGACTTATAAACCTTAGTTTTATACAAACTAGTTACATAATTCCACTATAAAACAATTTGAAGCTCTATAAATAACCTATTTACTACAGCTGCAAAATATTCATTCACTAATACCAATAAAAGAACAAGTCACCATGTTTCTCACTTGCTGTGGCATAGGTTATCCTTATAATCTTTTATCTTTCTTCCAGTGAAAATCTACACATCAACAAATATTTCGGTTTAGAAATAAACTGAACATACATTTGATTACTAAGTAAGTACAAATATACTGCGTTTCTCCCATGTTGTGGTGTGAGCTATTTACTGTGATCTTTATCAAACATAGAAATATCTCAGTATTCAAGCTAAATTCTGGATTCTCTAGAAAAGTTTGACTCAATCATGCTTTATGTTTATGTACATATCTAAACACAAACTAGTCCATATACAGAGGTGAAGTACATTTTATTGAAATGATTTTGAAGCCTCATTACATAGTTACAGTCCATCTTGCCATGTTTGGTCATGCTCTATCTGATGACCATGTGTCTTTACACTAGCTCACAGTGTAGTTTTCATTGCATAAGGCTCTGTCATAATGTTATCATATTCAAAGCATACCCCTCTTCCCTGCAAACTTTCTTTAATCCATCTATTTTACAAGTACAAAGGTTTACCAGTTACCATTTCTACAATCAAATCACATAGATATTCATAGGCTATGTCTCTCAACTTGACCAATGTACCCATTTCATTCTTCAGCTGTTTGAGGTATGCATTGGTTGAGCTGATATGTTGTGGAAGCAACTTGTGTACACATGACTGCTACTCGGGTTCTCTGCTGGCATTCCCTTCAGGAATAAGATAGCCAATGTTAAAAAAATTATGCCTGTTTTTGTTACAAAATTCAAATTTCAAAACTTTCTGTATTTCATCACTATTGTACAAAGATCAACATTTTTCTTGTAGTATAAAATGCATTTTTGTTAAGTGGGAAAGTAATTATGCTGAATTTTGTTAGTTCTTCAACTGCAGAATTTTCAAAAATAGAATAAACTAAGATGTTTCACAAGAGTTTGTGTTTTTAAGAACAAAGTGATATTTTGTTGTTATCAAAATTAATATAAATGCCATATTTGCTTTAAAATAAATATTTAAGGACTAAAGAAATTAGCAGAATTATAATGGATCCAAGCAAGTCAAATATAAGTAAGCTGGTTAATATTAATTACACTTAAACTGTCTGTTAATATATGAAATTCTTGCAGTGAACCATATTTCATAACAGTTCTGCTAAATAATTAGTTTATTTATTTGTTGGTTAATAAAATCTTATGTACATGTGTAACATTAACAAACACTAGAGCACAGTGGTAGTGCTTACTGCATGTACATGGATTGAGTTAGCTGAAATAAAATGCTAGATTCGTGTGTGCTTGGAATTTTTAATTCCCAATAGAATTACTGTTACCAAGGTATGTGTTTTACTGTTTCATTGTGGCAGATTGTGTCTACTTCTCTGAGATGTTAGTTCTGTTGTATACTGTTGATTACTAGTATAATAAGAATTAAAAACAAAAAGATAAAATACAATGTGGATAAATAGAACATTTAAGTTTGTTTTTACTTTTCTTAGATGGGTGTAATCCTCCAGTTTTGCCTTGCCTTCAGAGGGTGATGAAGGTATGTATAAGGAAATCATTCATTTTTATTTTTTAAGGGAGGTACAGATAATGTTTTCCTTGCATTATAGGAGATATATAAAAAGTTTGCTTAGGAGAGGAATTGTGTATAAAGAAAATGAAGTATGCAAGAATGGGCACTATACTTGCATTAGACAGTTACAAATTTTTCTGTTAGAGAGGAGTGAGGAATAGTGAAATTTATTTTAATGTTTTTTTTAAGGAGTGTATAACCATTGTTTTTCAACACTCGTATTAGGTTTAAGAACAAGATAATCAACTATTTGTTGATTATGAACTCTATTTACCAGTATTAGCATTATGTTTTAGATTATAGAGAGCACAAAAATACCTCTTGTTACTATAGTCCTAGGTCATTATTTACATAATCTTGACTATTACTAACTTTACTACTCTTAGTAGTATGATACTGGATGATACACAAGTCATGTAATGAATGCTACCATTTGAGAAATCAATAATATATTGTACCTGATTTTATTTTAAACAATAAGCTCTGTATTTCTCAGTAACATAATACTGTCTTTTCTATTTCTGCTTGAATTTAGTTAGTAGGTTAATAAATAAGTAAATGCAAATCTGACCTGAAAATATTGTAATTTTATCTTTTTTGGCAAAACTTGTGAGATTATAATGTACTGGTAGTTGGGTCCATTTTTATTTTTATTATTTAATTTCTAATAAAAATTGTAATAAAAAATGTATTTTTACATTTTATTGGTTTAAGGACTAACAGTTAAAAATTAAGTATTTGATAGATAAATCATAAAAGTTGTAGAAGGTGTACAAATTACATTGCCAAAGCCTTCTTTTATATTGATAGTCTAGACAGTGTTTTCATTTGGTTAAAAAA